>NC_079193.1:359748317-360018317 GCF_029499605.1 Hyla sarda
ATTCTACAAGGAAGAGGGAGGCTGATCTGTGATCATGATCTATTGTGAAGATTTTCTGTAATCTAAACACTAATGTCACCTTTCACGCCCCCGTGCACCAAAAAGGTAATTTGTATATGCAAAAACCGGGGATTACAGTGGAACCGGTCAGGGAACGGTAAGTCTGATTGTCATCAATATCACCCGCACTACAGGCCTCCACCAACCAAATCAGTATAGACTTGAAGTGCGGGTGACACTGATGACAATAGTATTTCCTGTGCTCTGATGTACAGCTGTACATTCGCAGTTGTCCCGGACTTACCATTATCATCAGTGTCACCCGCACTAGAAGTCTATACCAATAGATAAGTGTGGGTAATGTTAGTGATAGATTCCCTTAAAGGGAACCAATCAGCAGATTTAAGCGTATATAATGCTTTACAACGCGTTATACTTGCTAAAACCGTTATCCTCACCATCAATTATCTATTAAGTCATAAAGTCCCCCCGACACCCCTCCATACCCCCGCCCCAAGGGGGCCCCGCAAGTAGTCTTCTATTTATCAGCTCACGTTGCTCCCTTTTGCTCCGGCTTTGGCCCCGCCCCGTCGGCGTGATTGACGGCTTGTGTCATTGCTCTGCTCCGTAAGCAGAAGAAGCAGAACGGTGGTGACATGAGCCATCAATCAAGACGAGGGGACGGGACCGCGACGGCAGCTGGTAGGGGGGGGACACTTTATAACTTTATAACTTTAAGGGGTACTCCACTGCTCAGCATTTGGAACAAACTGTTCCGAACGCTGGTGCCGGCACCGTGAGCTCGTGACATCATAGACCCCGCCCCTTCATGGCATCACGCCCCACCCCCTCAATGCAAGTCTATGGGAGGGGACGTGACTGCCATCACGCCCCCTCCCATAGACTTGCATTGAGGGGGCGGGGCAGGATGTCATGAGGGGCGGGTCTATGACGTCACAAGCTCCCGGCTCCAACAGCGGAGTACCCCTTTAATATCTTTACTATCCCTTGGTGCAAAAACTCCCCCCCACCCCACCACGGAATGGTGAGGATAACAATTTTAGCATATATAACGTGCTGTCAAGTGTTATATACGCTAAAATCTGCTGATTTGTTCCTTTTAATGGGTGAAGTATCTGCTTTTATGTGAAATTGTATAACAAGTTTATTGGGTGTTTTGATGCATCAGAGACCTTTTATGTATAGAAATGAAGTATTATAGAAAGTGTCTGCTCTTCTGGATCTGTTTATCTGTAAGCAGCAAACACAGTGCGGCTATTTGTTATATATATATAATGTTTAGTGATATTGTAAACATTGTCAGTAGGGCAAAAGCAAACAAGAATGTATACTATGTCATTGTGTGTGTTTACAGTGGTCCCTCAAGTGACAACAATAATTGGCTCTGGGACGACCATTGTATGCTGAAACCATTGTATGTTGAGACCAGAACTCTATGGAAACCTGGTAATTGGTTCTGAAGCCCCAAAATGTCATCCAAAAATAGGAAAAAGTGAGGATTAAAGAAAAATAATTAGATAACTAATATAGATAAAGCAAATCCTTACATATAAAAGTAATAAAGATCTGCTGGGAGCTGTAAATCACTGTCAATGTAGAGGACATGAGCTTCTTCAGGGTCCTGTACAGTACACAGTGTCCTAAAAAAGTAACATGGAGCCGACCTCACCTGGTGTCCAAAGGAGCAGCTAACCCTGGTACAGGTAAAAGTACAGAACATGTAATAACTCCCTGTACTGTAGGGGGGCGCTACCAGACACCAGTCAGTGCATGCTCTACAGTAATACAGGTAAAGAGTACAGAACATGTAATACCTCCCTATACTGTAGGGGGGTGCTACCAGACACCAGTCAGTGCATACACTTCAGTAATACAGGTAAAGAGTACAGAACATGTAATACCTCCCTGTACTGTAGGGGGCACTACCAGACACCAGTCAGTGCATGCACTTCAGTAATACAGGTAAAGAGTACAGAACATGTAATACCTCCCTGTACTGTAGGGGGCGCTACCAGACACCAGTCAGTGCATACACTTCAGTAATACAGGTAAAGAGTACAGAACATGTAATACCTCCCTGTACTGTAGGGGGCGCTACCAGACACCAGTCAGTGCATACACTTCAGTAATACTGGTAAAGAGTACAGAACATGTAATACCTCCCTGTACTGTAGGGGGCGCTACCAGACAACAGGCAGTGCATATACTTCAGTAATACAGGTAAAGAGTACAGAACATGAAATACCTCCCTGTACTGTAGGGGGCGCTACCAGACACCAGTCAGTGCATGCACTTCAGGAATACAGGTGTTTTACCAGTGAAATGCCCATTCTGATTGGTCGGTTCTTCCAGCCATTCAAGTTATAATGGTCTAGAAAAGACTGAAAATATTGTAACCTGATGCCATTGTAAGTTGAGGGACCACTGTATGGGTATATTCAAAGCCTCACATGCACAGAAATATGTACAAAAAGGTTTTTCTAAGGGTTAATATTATCCATCCCGCAACTAAAATAACACTGAGAACTTGTTGCCAGCCTGTGGATCTTTTACACACGACTCCGGGACAAGGTTTTATCTACTTCCTGAGATGTTTATTTTCTGAAACACCACGGAAATGTAAAAGGAACAAATGATATAAAGAAGGAAGCGAGTGCAGCTCAGCAATTAGGAGAAAAATGTGCATTATAAATAGAAGCCGCACGCTTTTCAGAGAAATACCTTCTGGTCGTGACTGCAGCGTACCTGTCATTATCATGTTGCTTCCGTCAACAAAGGAGAGATATGTGAAAGGTTACTGTGTAGACAGAAAAGTGCGGGGGCAGATCACCACAGCACCCAGCGGGCTCCGCAGCACCCACCACCACCTTCTAATTTTATAGAACAGGATAATAGATGCTACAAAATAATAAAATGCTGATTATGAAGTGTGCGCCCGAGAAGTTAAGGGGGTACTCCACTGCTCAGCGTTTGGAACAAGCATTTCCGAATGCTAGAGCCAGCACCAGGAGCTTGTGACATCATAGCCCCGCCCCCTCATGACGTCACGCCCCACCCCTTCAATGCAAGTCTATGGGAGGGGGCGTGACTGTCGTCACGCCCCCTCCCATAGACTTGCATTGAGGGGGTGGGAGCGTGATGTCTAGAGATGAGCGAACTTAAAGTAAATTCGATTCGTCACGAACTTCTCGGCTCAGCAGTTGATGTCTTTTCCTGCATAAATTAGTTCAGCTTTCCGGTGCTCCGGTGGGCTGGAAAAGGTGGATACAGTCCTAGGAGACTCTTTCCTAGGAATGTATCCACCTTTTCCAGCCCACCGGAGCACCTGAAGGCTGAACTAATTTACGCAGGAAAAGTCATCAACTGCCGAGCCGAGAAGTTCGTGACGAATCGAATTTACTGTAACTTCGCTCATCTCTAGTGATGTCATGAGGGGGCGGGACTATGACGTCACAAGCTCCCGGCTCCAGCGTTCGGAACAGTTTGTTCCAAATGCTGAGCAGCGGAATACCCATTTAAAGGGGTCATCCGGGCTGCATGTTCTTGATGCATATGCTCAGGGAGGGGGTATTTAAGAGAAAAACAAACACACACACTTACCTTCCACGCCGCTGCTTATATTTCGGATCTTCAGTCCCTTCTATGCAGTACTTCCAGGATTGCGGATGTGACATCTCAAGTCGACTTAGCCAATAAGCATCTGTAACGTTGTCCCATCTTAGCCACTGATTGGCTGAGCAGTCCTGTCACATCCCCGAACCCGGATGTCCGGCACAGCAGGGGACTGGAGCTCCATGATAAAGTGATCCCACAGGTTACAATATTATCCACAATGGTCTTCACTGGAATGCATGCACTGACTGATGTCTGGTAGTGCCCCCCTACAGTACAGGGAGCTAATACATGTTCTGTACTCTTTACCTGTATTACTGAAGTGCATGCACTGCCTGGTGTCTGGTAAGCGCCCACTACAGTACAGGGAGGTATTACATGTTCTGTACTCTTTATCTGTATTACTTAAGTGAATGCACTGCCTGGTGTCTCTGGTAGCGCCCCCTACAGTACAGGGAGGTATTACTTGTTCTGTACTCTTTACCTGTATTACTGAAGTGTATGCACTGCCTGGTGTCTGGTAGGGCCCCCCTACATTACAGGGATTTATTACATGTTCTGTACTCTTTACCTGTATTACTGAAGTGCATGCACTGTCTGGTAGTGCCCCCTACAGTACAGGGGAGGTATTACATGTTCTGTACTTTTACCTGTACCAGGGTTAGCTGCTCCTTTGGACACCAGGTGAGGGCGGCTCCATGTTACTTTTTTAGGACACTGTGTGTTCTGTACAGGACCCTGAAGAAGCTCCTGTCCTCTACATAGACAGTGATTACAGCTCCCAGCAGATCTTTCTTACTTTTATTTGTAAGAATTTGTTTTATCTCTATTAGTTATCTACTTATTTTTCTTTAATCCTCACTTTTTCCTATTTTTAAATGACATTTTGGGGCTTCAGAACCAATTAACAGGTTTCCATAGAGTTTTGGTCTCATCATACAATGTTCGTCCTGGAACCAATTAAAGGGGTACTCCACTGGAAAACATATATATTTTTTTTTTATCAACTGGTGCCAGAAAGTTAAACAGATTTGTAAATGACTTCTATTAAAAAAAAATCTTAATCCTTCCAGTATTTATCAGCTGCTGTTATGATCCACAGAAAGTTCTTTTCTTTTTGAATTTCCTTTCTGTCTGACCACAGTGCTCTCTGTTGACACCTCTGTCCATTTTAGGAACTTTCCAGAGTAGGAGCAAATCCCCATAGAAAATCTCTCCTGTTTTGGACAGTTCCTAAAATGGACAGAGGTGTCAGCAGAGAGCACTGTGGTCAGACAGAAGGAAATTAAAAAAGAAAAGAACTTCCTGTGGATCATAACAGCAGCTGATAAATACTGGAAGGATTAAGATTGTTTAATAGAAGTCATTTACAAATCTGTTTAACTTTCCGGCACCAGTTGATTTAAAAAAAAAAAAAACTTTTCCAGTGGAGAAGCCCTTTAATATTGTAACTTGAGGGACCAATATACTGGCGGCGGCGAGGAGTGAGGTAAGTGTGTTTATTTTATTAGCATTCCCACTCCCTGAGCATATGCATCAATACCATGCAGCTCTGGATCACTCCTTGTGTCATAAATTCAAGTACAGTGAAGATACCTGTAGGGGACACTAGAGAGGGTTTTCTTCTACATGGTTATACAGATACGTGTCTGTTTACATCTTGTTATTTGAATACATTTGTGTTCCATGCACCTGGCGGATGCCCAAAATGTGCCCAACTAGTATATGCCAGGCTAGTCAAGTTTTTATTTAATTTTTTGTGCTAAAATAAGAAAAAAGACAAGTGGCACCGGTACCTTATCCACGCAGGTCCTCGAGATGGAGAAGGTACGACTCAGGCAGGATACCAGATATACCAGGTGCGGTGGTGCTAGGACAGATATATAGCAATCAATATAGTGACAAACGAAGACAAAGAAGGCGTCCAGCACTCACCGCTTGAGCTTTGGTTATACGGCTCCCATCTCGGGCTGCTCCTCCTGATCGGTGGACAAAGGTGGCGTGGGGCACTCAGTGCCCCACGCCACCTTTGTCCACCGATCCGGAGGAGCAGCCCGGGATGGGAGCCTTATAGCCAAAGCTGAAGCGGTGAGTGCTGGACGCCTTCTTTGTCTTCGTTTGTCACTTTTTATATATATATATATATATATTTTTTTATTTTATTTTTTTATTATTATTGTATCACCTATAAGCATGCTTTTGCTACACTTCCCATTGCGGAGGGATACTGTAAAAAGAAAGTAAATTTTTTTTTTTTTTAAGAATTTATTAATAAATATTTTTACAATAAGAGTCAATGAGGGATCTATGCAAATGTATACCTAGAAGTTGCGTACTTCGCCAAAGGTCTAGGAATTCTTTTGACATATACCTCTGACAGACAGATTAAATCCTATATGAATAGAACCTTATATCATTGTGAAAAAAATAAAAAGAGTTAAAATTCGCTTAAAGAAATAGCAGCCCGGAATGTCACTTTACTGCTCGGTTGGCGTGGCCCAGATGCAGACGTTCCGGTTCATCGCTGCACAGGGAGACAAGACAATGAGGCATCTTGTACAAGACTGTGAATGCAGCAAATAAACACAGTTTACTTCCCAGGGATGTTTTCACGCAATGTACACATGGGGGGGGGGGGGGGGGGGGGGGGGTTCGTCGCGCACGCCATCATCCGAGCGTTTACAGGTGGGAACAAAAAAAAAAAAAGGAGCTGAGCTAAGAAAAGCCCCGCAGGATGACAACAAAAGCTTCATTCATCATCCTGACAAAGGCAAAATGTAGACAGAAATTACACCGCCGCACAACACATCCGTAAACAACACAGAACCGTGACATTGTTTCGCCGTCATGCGTTGGACTTGCGCATAATAACTATGGGATGGAAGAAGCTCCACCAATGTTCCTCCAGTAGCGCCTATTATATAGACGTTAAATAGCAGAGGAAGTCGGGCAGCCTCGGTCTTTTCATCGCCGACATGGGAAACTACCGGGGGGCTGTTTTGACAAGAATATAAGCGAATACTTAGAGCAGTGTTTTCCAACCAGGGTGCCTCCAGCTGCTGTAAAACTACAACTCCCAGCATGCCCGGACAGCCTTTGGCTGTCCGGGCATGCTGGGAGTTGTAGTTTTGCAGCAGGTGGAGGCACCCTGGTTGGAAAACACTGACTTAGAGATTCCTCCGGTGGAAAACATTTTTTTTTTTTTTTTAAATCAACTGGTGCCAGAAAGTTAAATAGATTTGTAAATTACTTCTATTAAAAAATCTTAATCCTTCCAGTACTTATTAGCTGCTGGATACTACAGAGGAAATTATTTTCTTTTTGGAACACAGAGCTCTCTGCTGACATCATGAGCACAGTGCTCTCTGCTGACATCTCTGTCCATATTAAGAACTGTCCAGAGGAGGAGAAAATCCCAATAGCAAACATATGCTGCTCTGGAGAGTTCCTAAAATGGACAGAGGTGTCTGTAGTATTCAGCAGCTAATAAGTACTGGAAGGATTAAGATTTTTTAATAGAAGTCATTTACAAATCTGTTTAACTTTCTGGCACCAGTTGATTAAAAAAAATAAAGTTTTCCACTGGAGTACCCCTTTAACTGAGATATTCTCACACCCAGGGAGAAGTGCAAAATCTCGAAAAATAGGTTACTCAGTCCTCAGCACACCAACAACAAAAAAGCATGTATGATGGCTTATTGGTTAAAATGGAGAAAAAAAAATGGAATTTTTTTGAACCAATAAGCCATCATACATCCTTTTTTTTGTGGTTGGTGTCTGCATAGTTATCATGCTTCTTTAAATGCGGCAAACAGCTGGGACTTAGCAAAGGGATCGAATTCTGAATTTTTATAATAGGGAATTGCGTAAACAACAGTACCTTGCATCCTCGTTCTCTTGGGTATAATGGACCTGTGTTTATGGGTCTCTATGCTAGATGTAGAACCTGTTCCTACGGTCCTGTAGTGCAAGTAAAGATTTGGTGGTGGGAAAGTCTAGGTTTTACATCTAGAAAAGTTGTGCCCAAACTGTGGCCCTCTAATACAGTGTTTCCCCAGCAGTGTGCCCCCAGCTGTTGTATAACTGCCACTCCCAGCATGCCCGGACAGCCAAAGGCTGTCGGGGCTTGCTGGGAGTTGTAGTTTTGCAACAGCTGGACAAGCAGGACTCTGTACACCGAGGACAAGCAGGGCTCTGTACACTGAGGACAAGCAGGGCTCTGTACACCGAGGACAAGCAGGACTCTGTACACTGAGGACAAGCAGGGCTCTGTACACTGAGGACAAGCAGGGTTCTGTACACTGAGGACAAGCAGGGCTCTGTACACTGAGGACAAGCAGGGCTCTGTACACTGAGGACAAGCAGGGCTCTGCACACTAAGAAAAAGCAGGACAGTGTGCACTGAGGACAAGCAGGGTTCTGTACACTGAGGACAAGCAGGGCTCTGTACACTGAGGACAAGCAGGGCTCTGTACACTGGGGATAAGCAGGGATCTGTACACTGAGGACAAGCAGGGCTCTGTACACTGGGGATAAGCAGTGCTCTGTACACTGAGGACAAGCAGGGCTCTGTACACTAAGAAAAAGCAGGACAGTGTGCACTGAGGCTCTATAACATGCTCCGGGCTCATACATCAGGATGATTGACAAGCCAGGAGTCTGCACAGAGCACTGCTTGTCCTGCCCTCACTTCCTGTTTTTGGACTCCTCATAGAGACACACAGACAATAGCTGCAGGGACAGCATTTTTTAACCCAAAAATATACATCTAATGGTATTATCTACATTATATAAAAAGTATTTGTTGACGACAGGTATACTCTGTTTTCTTCTGCACAGGTTTTGATAAATTCACTTTTTTGCAGGAGTGTTCTTTCTTCCGCGGGACTCCTCTTCCTTCTCCACCCATCTCATCCTCTTTTCTCCCTGGTCCTCCTCTTCCACAGCATGCCATCTGATTGTCTTTCTGCCACGTCCCTTTTGTAGCCGCACCTACCAATGTTTTCGGCTGATAATTTTCTGCAGCTGAAATTTCAGTGCATCCCACATAGATAGGAATGAGAAAGATAGATGTAAAATAGATAGATTCAAATACCTGCAGCTAGGGATCAATAATCCGATAATGCCCCGCACAAATCCCCCCCCACCGCTCCGCACCACACCCTCCACCAGCCAGAGACCGCCGCCGTCCCATTGACTCCCCCATTCCCGGTTTTATAATTAACTGTTCCCGGGGTCCGCGCTACTTCTGGCTCCTGTGGCGTCCTGTGTTACGCTGTGCGCTGCGCAATGACGAGTGACGTCCTCAACGCGACGTCACCTTCAGTGCGCACAGTGACAGCTCAGGACGCCGCAGGAGCCAGAAGTAGCGCGGACCCCGGGAACAGTTAATTATAAAACCGGGAATGGGGGAGGCAATGGGGCAGCGGCGGTGGTTGGACTAAGGACCGGCAGGGGAAGAGTAGCGGGCGGCGGTCTCAGGCCAGAGGATAGGTGGGGGGGGGCAGCGGCGGTGGTAGGACTCAGGAGGACCCCAGTACAGGCAGGGGGAGAGAAGCGGGAGGTGGCGAAATGGTGGGTTTGTTTTATCCATTTCCAATGGTAATGTTTCCATCCATGGCTTCTATCAGGGAGAGACTAAAACTTCACCATTGGAACATGAGACAAACAAAAGAAACCCACCATTTCTCACCAGATAAGTGCTGCAATATTTTCTATATCTAGATCTACAAATAACCAACCTGCCAGTAATACTGTATATAGATATCAAGCACTTGTATATTTCTGCTTCAGTTTTACATCACTTTTTATGTCCTTATATGCGGTATTATATTATGTAGTTACCTACGTACATAAAGGCATGTACTTGTAAATAGTAATTACCAAACTATCGGGTCCTTTTCAAGGCTGTCACAGAGTTGTATAATATAATGTGGAGTCTGGATACCTCTGTGCGGCTGTCTTGTAAAGCATTCTATAAAGACCCATATGTAGATCTAATAAGCACCTTTTTTATAACATCTCTTAGCCTTAAAGGGGTACTCCACTAGAAACCATTTTTTTTTTAATCAACTGGTGCCAGAAAGTTAAACAGATTTGTAAATTACTTCTAATAAAAAATCTTAATCCTTCCTGTCCTATCAGCTGCTGTATGCTCCACAAGAAGTTTCTTTTTTTAATTTCTTTCCAGTCTGACCACCACAGTGCTCTCTGCTGACACCTCTGTCCATGTCAGGAACTGTCCAGAGCAGGAGAGGTTTTCTATGGGGATTTGCTCCTACTCTGGACAGTTCCTAAAATGGACAGAGGTGTCAGCAGAGAGCACTGTGGTCAGGTACAAAGGAAATTCAAAACGAAAAGAACATCCTGTGGATCATACAGCTGATAAGTACTGGAAGGATTGAGATTTTTTTAATAGAAGTAATTTACAAATCTGTTTAACTTTCAGGCACCATATGAATAAGGTTTATCGTAGAGTGACCTCCATTCTGTAAATCTGCTGCGGGTATTATCAGTATCTGCATCGTGATTTTATTCATAGAGCTGATGAGATCTTCCATCTTTTCTCAAGGTCTGCTCTCTGTGCGGGCTCTCGTATATCTCTGAGAAGCTGCTGCAGACGTGAAGTACAGCTGCAGATTGTGCTGTCCTCCCATATACACAGGACAAATATAGAAGTAAAATAATCAATGTCAGGATCTTTACTGAGGAACGTCACAGACGGCACATGAAAAACTATTAATACAGCTGCTGAGAAAGCAAACAACCCCTAGCCCTCGGGCCGCATATCCAAGATCGATTATTAAGAAGGTCATGACGTTTTTACTTCCAACTTGGATTTTACCCTGACTGGACAATACTACGATTTATTCCTTGTACCATAAAATACCTATAATGGGGCATGCTTAATGTTAATGGAGACAATTACAGAACTATAAGGAGTTCTCTGCTTTGAGCAATTTCTTTTATAGGTAGAACAGTCCCTTGACAATAAGCTGATCCCACAGTGTAGACCTGCCTGGACCTCCAGCGATCAGGTATAATCTATGGGAAAACATGGTAGTAAGCTCTTAAAGGAGAACTGTCAGCTTTCCCCCACCGAACTAACCAGTGGTACTGGCTGGTAGTGCGGGGGACACTGATCAGTTTGATGCCTACCGTGCCCGGATCCGCCCCGCCCCGGATTCGGCCGTAATCTTCAATTTTCTGTATATGCTAATTAGGTGCTATCTGGCACAGGCCGAGCTAACTGGCACTGTAACGTCAGTGCCGCCTGCCGCAGCGCCGCCCAGCTCATCAATATTCCTCCCCTCCCTCCGTCTCTCCCTCTTCATTACAGAGCAGGGAGAGGTGGAGGGAGGAATATTTATGAGCTAGGCGGTGATGCGGCAGGCGGCACTGACGTCACAGTGCCAGTTAGCTCAGCCTGTGCCAGATAGCACCTTATTAGCATATACAGAAAATTGAAGATTACGGCCGAACGGCGGTGCGGATCCGGGCACAGTAGGCATCAAACTGATCAGCGTCCCCTGCACTACCAGACAGTACCACTGGTTAGTGCGGGGGGGGAGCAAGCCTACAGTTTTCCTTTAAAGGGTTACTCCACTGGCCTTCGTTCGGAAGTAAATGTTCTGAATGCTGTTTTCACGCTGCGGGGGTCGGCCACTCCCTTTGTGACATCACAACTATGCCCCCTCAATGCACGTCTATGGAAGGGGGCGTGATGGTATTGAGGGGGCATGGGTGTGATGTCACAAGGGGCGTGACCGACCCATGCAGCGCGAAAACAGCGTTCAGTACATTTACTCAGCGGAGTACCCTTTTAAGTTTCTCTGCAGCATCACTACAGGAGAAATGAAGCATTACACTGTCCTATTTACACCAATGGGTTGTCTAGTTATTGCTGGACAGGACAGGTCCTCCAGAGCGAGAGACACTCTTTGTAGCTGTTTAACTCTTTACTCAGTATTCCCTAATATCATTTCTAAACAAGACAACCTCTTCTATGTGTCTTTTGTCACCACAGAATATACCATAAATGTCTCCCACCATCTAACACGTTCTAGTGGAGATGACTGTGAATATTCATGACTCTCTTTAGTCAAGTTGAGTCAAGTCATGGGAGTTACCATAGACTGGAATAGAGAAAGCAACACACATTCATGGCCATATCCTAGTGATATTAAAACTATTGAAGGAGCAATCACAAAAATCATTCATAATTACATTTAGGCTGCAAATATTAGGTCCTAGTCACCTGCCGCACCCTGTCAATATGCCATCACTTTATTACTTTACAATAGTCCTGCCACAGAGTATAGGGCATGACCGAAGAAACGCTATAACGTTCTGGTTCTTGGTGGTTATATACACACGGTATGGGTTAGGCTGGGTTCACACCACGTTTTTGCAATAAAGTTCTCGTATACGTTTGCAATGTGAAAACCGGACGGAACCGTATTGAAAACCGTATGCATTGACTCTCCATTGAAAACCTTATGCAAAACGATGCATCCGGTTGTGTCCGTTTTGGTTGTCCTTGTCCTTTTCCTTGTCCTTGTCCTTTTCTTTCCGGTACCCAAAACCGTAGCCTACCATGATTTTTAGTCCAGGTGAAAAACCGTATTGAAACCGTATACGTTTTTTTAACATGGGAGTCAGTGGGAACTATACAGAACTGTATGTGCGTACGGTTCCATCCGGTTTGCACCATACGGTTTTTGACTTTGCTCATGCACAGTGCACACCGAAAGTTTTTTTTCTTGGAATTTCAATCAAAAAAGTGAAACTTTATTCATAATGGAGTGAAAAGTTAAAAACGAATACGTTTTTTTTCTTAAAAAACTGATGTAACCGGACATAATTTTTCAAAGCGTATACGTGTTAAAATTTGTGCACACGTTTTGATACAGTTTAGTCCGATTTTGAGGAATCAGTTTTTCATTAAAAAAAATAAAAAACCTGTTACAGGAACTGTATTGCAATAACGTGGTGTGAACCCGGCCTTATCTTGTCTTTTTGGTTGTGAACGATTGTCAATAGTGCATGGTATATGCCTAGAAATCCTATTATGTCAACAGGCTGGAAGTGGAAGTGATGGTGTTAAAGGGGTATTCCACTGCTCAAAGTTTGAAACAAACTGTTCCGAATGCTGGAGCTGGGAGCTTGTGACATCATAGCCCCCTCATGATGTCACGCCCCACCCCCTCATTGCAAGTCTATGGGAGGGGCATGACAGCCATCACGCCCCCTCCCATAGACTTGCATTGAGGTGGCGGGCTGTGACATCATAAGGGGACGGGGCTATGACGTCACGAGCTCCCAGCTCCAGCGTTCGGATTAGTTTGTTCCAAACGCTGAGCAGCGGAGTACCCCTTTAAAGTATGGCCAACAGTCCAGCTTTTTAGCAAGAAAAGCCAATAAAGATAGACTGCAAACAAGATGTGGCTTATGCAGACCCTGCCCAAGAATCGTGGCCATTGTGGGGGCATTCTTCGTGGGTGAGCCAAAAATTCCTTGATTTTGGCTATTTAAATAGATCCTTCATTCTTATAACATGACTCCTACTGAGCAGATAAAGCCATAGGGGGAGATTTATCATTGAGTTTACCCCTTTTTCATGTGTATTTTTTTGCGCAAAAATTTTTGCAGTGATTTTCATTACGTCTTTTCTGTGCGTCTTTCTTGATAGAATATTTTCAGATGTTCCCTACGTGCTTGTGTACCGTAGAAACAAAAATGCTTTACACACTAATTTACTATTGCGCAGTTTTTGTTTATATATTAAAACTTAGCGCAAAGGCAACAGATTTTGTGATTCCCGCCTCCTCCCTCGGGCCAATCACCGTCAGGCGTCAGCCGCAAATCCCTCCTCCCTCCTTTGTCATCCTAAAGTCTCTCATCGAAACCTCGGTCATCCCTCAGACGAAAAAATTTCCTGTACACGCTATTCAGTGTCGGCTCTGCTATACAGACTCTGTAACACATGTAGTGTCTGTAGTACACATGTGCAAGTTTCACAGTTACGACTCTGCTATACATGCCGTGCAGCACCGGCTCTGCTATGCGGCAGAAAGTTGCGTCTGATGAAGAATCGTCTGAGGCATGACAGCGTTTCGGATGAGGGAGGATGGAGTTGTGGCTCAAGGAGGACGGCGATTGGTGTGAGGGAGGAGGCTGGACGCCGTTTCACATGACGGAGGATGGAGTTGTGGCTCAAGGAGGACGGCGATTGGTGTGAGGGAGGAGGCTGGACGCCGTTTCACATGACGGAGGATGGAGTTGTGGCTGACAACTGACGGCGATTGGTCTGAGGGAGGAGGCGGGACGCCATTTCACCTGAATTTTTTTTGTCTTGACCACAGTGCTCTCTGCTGACACCTCTGTTCTGGTCAGGAACTGTCCGGAGCAGCATAGGTTTGCTATGGGGATTTTCTCCTGCTCTGGACAGTATTCTTCCTTGGATGCTTATGTTGAAATGCCAACCACCACGCTGGAAAACCCAATGGATGACAGTAAAGTCAATGTCCATCAGGCACCATTGGTCTCCGGCGTGCAGCTCTTCCGCCAGCACACTTTTTTCTGTTGTTCTCCAGTGATGGAGTAAAACAAGAGAAGGGACAGTGCAGGTGTGAACCCAGCCCTATCGAGGCTCTTTTTATCTGCTCTGGCATATAGGAGACCTCCTTTATTGACTATAAAAATATAACTCCTTCTGTAGTCAACTTTGGTTCACTCTTTGAGAGGTCAACATTCATGTTTTTGTTTTCTACAAAGATTTTCACTTTTGGATGTTCTCGGACGATGGGTGTGCACAGAGGCGAGCCATGCGGGTACATCAAGGCCGCACCATGCGAACCGTACACATGCATTGTAGACTGGTCAGTTTCAGCATTTCCTTCTGGAGCTGGCACATGGTACTGCCGGTTTGTATTCCCAGGTCCCCGCCTTTCTGGCAGTACCACTCTCTGGTGCCGCTGTCAGGTTATGTCGGACGTAATGATGACATAACACACAGTGTTTAGCTTTGCTCATACCACATCTGTTTCCACTTCTAACACAAAATAAAGGGTGGACTGTTATGCGTAATCGCTCCACACCTTTTGTCTTTGGCAGCAGGACAGCAGTCGATGAATGGAACAATTGAGACGTGGAGCACAATAGACCTGCTCTGATGCCATAACAGCGTCCTATGTTTATTCCATGCGGCGCTGAGGGCAGAACAGGTTAATAATTTAGACAGGTGATAATTTAGATGTGCGCTCTGACACCTCGGTTGCACTTTGTTATGTATAATACTATATACATGTGCGGGGCTGGGTCACTATCCGGCTTGTGTTGTTACATGATTGTTAGGTGGAAATAGCATGGAACACTAGACAAAGACATAGCTTCTGTAATATATATGTAGTGGTTGTCATGCTGGCTGGGACATAGTAATTGTTTGTACCGGGCCCAGTACTATTGGAGTGTACAGTCTAATTTGTCTACTGAAAGGGGTACTCCGCCCCCTCCCATAGACTTGCATTGAGGGGGCGGGGCATGACATCACTATACTTCGTCCCCGTGGTCGAAAGGCATAACACTGAGAGCCTCCAGCGCTTTCAGCAGTGCTAAAAGGTGGATGCTGCATGCTAGATTTGGGGGGCCCCCAGCGAAGGGACCCCCGCAATTAGACATCTTATCCCCTATCCTTTAGTTCCCCGGAGTACCAGTTTAAAGGGGTTTTCCAGGAAAAAATGTTTTATATCAACTGGCTCCAGAAAGTTAAACAGATTTGGAAATTACTTCTATTAAAAAATCTTAATCCTTTCAATAATTATTAGCTGCTGACGTTGAGTTGTTGTTTTCTGTCTGGCAACAGTGCTCTCTGCTGACATCTCTGCTTGTCTCGGGAACTGCACAAAGTAGAAAAGGTTTGCTATGGGGATTTGCTTCAACTCTGGACAGTTCCCGAGACAGGTGTCATCAGAGAGCACTTAGACAGAAAAGAGCAACTCAACTTCAGCAGCTCATAAGTACTGAAAGGATTAAGATTTTTTAATAGAAGTAATTTACAAATCTGTTTAACTTTCTGGAGCCAGTTGAGATATATATATATATAATCCTGGATAACCCCTTTAATGTTTTGCCTAGATGTACAACACATAGTTTTTAAATCAGTGCCCATTTAAATATTCGCTGCACCTTTGTAGCCCAAACAACAGCGATCAGGTCATGGATTTGGCACATGTCCCATGCAAGTTTATGTAAATAAATAAATGCAGCCGCGTACTTAAAGGGGTACTCCGATGAAAAACTTTTTTCTTTTAAATAAACTGGTGGCAGAAAGTTAAACATATTTGTAAATTACTTCTATTAAAAAATCTTAATCCTTCCTGTACTTATTAGCTGCTGAATACTACAGAGGAAATTATTTTCTTTTTGGAATGCTCTCTGATGACATCACAACCACAGTTCTCTCTGCTGACGTTATTATAATAATAATAATAATAACGCTTTATTTATTGTTGTCCTTAGTGGGATTTGAACGGCAGCAGTGCTAACCACTGAGCCACCATGCTGCCCTTAGCATACATCTGCTATGCACGGTTGCTAAAATGGACAGAGAGAACTGTGTTCGTAATGTCATCAGTGTTCCAAAAAGAAAGGAATTTCCTCTGTAGCATTCAGCAGCTAATAAGTACTGGAAGGATTAAGATTTTTTAATAGAAGTAATATACAAATATGTTTAACTTTCTGCCACCAGTTGATTTAAAAGAAAAAAGGTTTTCACCGGAGTACCCCTTTAAGCATGGATACTTGTCACTGTGTTGGTACTGCAGTTCATGGTTCTTTACTATCCCACTGACTCCCTGTTCTGCTGATCTGTGGGGGTTTGGAGGGTTGGGTGGTCCCACCCATCAGTCACACGTTGATGGTCTGTCCTATGTTTAGCCATCAGTGTATGTATATGACCTAATCTGATGTTTAGCAATGCTAGGGTTGCTTTGCTGAAATTGTGTGTTTTTACCACAATTTATCTATTTTTCTTTTGTACGTACTAGTTAAATAGTTAGAACTTAAATGTTAGTATATACATAAAGAACTTTGTTTATTTTGTTTATTTTATTGTTCATTTTTACTAGTAATTTTATTTTAATTTTTTTTTACTTTTTTTTTTTTTACAATTAATTAATGAAAAGTCTGGTAAAGTTTGTTTGTGTTTTCAGCTTTTCGTGACAGCTTTATTTTTATATATTTTTTTTGTAAGTGGTGCATTATTAATTCGGCACCTTGGACTGCTGGAAAGAGAGAATTTGGGGTGGGGGAAGATTTATAAAACCAAAATAATACCAGATTTTATTTATAAAAATGTTTTAAACCCTCATATAAATCAACTTTGTTGGGTATTTGGATATGTCCAGGGAAGTGTATGATTTCAGATTTTTTTTTTTTGTGGGGGGGGGGGGGGTGATAAACCATACCTTGAGTCACAAAATAAGTGCAAAACCTGGGAAGAGTTTCATTTATTCCCCTTCTTAGTCTGGCTTAGTCATTCACAATTAGAGATGAGCGAACTTACAGTAAATTCGATTTGTCACGAACTTCTCAGCTCGGCGGTTGCTGTCTTTTCCTGCATAAATTAGTTCAGCTTTCCGGTGTGCTACGGTGGGCTGGAAAAGGTGGATACAGTCCTAGGAAAGAGTCTCCTAGGACTGTATCCACCTTTTCTAGCCCACGGGAGCACCGGAAAGCTGAACTAATTTATGCAGGAAAAGTCATCAACTGCCGAGCTGAGAAGTTCGTGACGAATCGAATTTACTGTAAGTTCGCTCATCTCTATTCACAATCATAGGAAATAACAGAACTGTCATGTTAGGGTACCTAGATCAGTGAGGATCAACCTTAGACCTTAGATCAGTTTTTCCCAACCATTGTGCCTCCAGCTGTTGCAAAACTACAACTCCCAGCATGCCCGGACAGCCTTTGGCTGTCCGGGCATGCTGGGAGTTGTAGTTTTGCAACAGCTGGACACACCCTGGTTGGGAAAAACTGGATTAGATGAATGAAGGGCTCTTGGCACAGCACCATACATTTTGTAGTGGCCATGCCCGGTACTGCAGTCCAGTCCCATTGAAGTGACATGCAGTACCAGACATAGCCAATTGTACTTCATTGCGCTTAGTTAAACATTGTTCATATTGAACTGTTGATAAATCAATGTATAACTAGACAGGTTTGTCTTCCAGGAGTCAGGCTGTGACCATATGAGGGCTTGTTTTTTGCGCAACCAATTGTACTTTGTATTGACACTTTTCATTTCCCCGTAAAATATTCCATGAAACCCCAAAAAAATATTATTGGTGTGAAAAAATTTGACAAATGAAATTTTGCTGCTTTATGAGAGTGTTCAGATATGTGGTGCATTAAAGGAGTACTGCAGTCTTAGACACTTATCTCCTATTCGCAGCGGTCGGACCCCTTGCGATCTCCCATACGGCTCTGTGCGGCTAATACGCATGTTATCGACCGCACAATCGACGACACGCCCCCTCCATACAGCTCTATGGGAGAGGCGGGGGGGGGGGGGGCGCACAAAGGCGGCATGTCAGCCCCGGGTCATGCTCCGGCCGACACACCTCCTGCACGGATGAGCTGGGGCCCCGTACAGGAGATCGCGGGGGGTCCCAGCGTTCGTACACCCCCCACGATCAGACACATTCCCTATCCTGCGGCTAGGGGATAAATGTCTATGGCAGCAGATCTCTTTTAAGGCCTAGGTAGCAAAGGCATACAAGTTCGCCCGATGTCACCAGTGGGTTAAAAATCCAACAGGTTACCAAACTGGTTTTTATTGTCCCAATTAGAGATGAGCGAACTTACAGTAAATTCGATTCGTCACGAACTTCTCGGCTCGGCAGTTGATGACTTTTCCTGCGTAAATTAGTTCAGCCTTCAGGTGCTCCGGTGGGCTGGAAAAGGTGGATACAGTCCTAGGAAAGAGTCTCCTAGAACTGTATCCACCTTTTCCAGCCCATCGGAGCACCGGAAAGCTGAACTAATTTATGCAGGAAAAGTCATCAACTGCCGAGCCGAGAAGTTCGTGACGAATCGAATTTACTGTAAATTCGCTCATCTCTAGTCCCAATCCTAGTAGCAGTAAAGGACTCAGGAGGAAAAATCTGCTGCTCACAGGACAGAGGAGATGTTTTCTTTTTGTTTGTTTGTTTGTTTTTGTTTAGTGTGTTTTCTTTTTGTTTGTTTGTTTTTGTTTAGTGTGTTTTTGCTTTGTTTGTTTTTGTTTAGTGTGTTTTCGCTTTGTTTTTTTTGTTTTTTTTCTAAAATCCTAATGAGGTCACAGGGGGCAGCGACTCCCAAAAAACACTACAATCCTTCCAAATTGTAATCTATGGAGTTCACACGTAGTATTTTGATCAGTATTTATAGCCAAAATCAGGATTGCGTCCAAAATACAGAGGAGAAATAGTTTGCATGTTGTTTCCTATGAAGAATTGTAGACCCCATAGAGCGGCTGGATCGCCTCAGTCAGAACCCGTAACCCCTCAGAACCACTTGTTTTAGAAATCAGTCCTCATAAGGGCGCCTGTAATTATAATGTTTATTGTAAAGTTTCCTATTTGAAATCCAAGCTGATGTGATTTCAGTTTCAAATCTTATTATTATTATTATTTTTTTATAAAGAATGTTGTGTATCCTGACATTTTTTTTTAGAAGGGTGAGGCATGTTCACATGTGGGAAGCCTCACCCGACTGACAGAACATTCATAGGATTTGTCATGAATATAATGATTAAATTGTAATTTAATGGAAAGCGTAATCTTGTTATATGCACTAATCCAGAGAATGTGTCTAGGCAACATTCTTATATGCATGATGCATCCTACTTTCCTCTTCGTGGCTGTTCCTGACAGAGCTTAAAGGGGTATTCCAGGAATATTTTGACTATGCTACAACTACTGTAAAATTAGTGTAGTTGATAATATAGTGTCTGTACCTGTGTTTGATGTCTGGTCTCGCAATTCATCTGTCATTTTCGCCCCAATATTTACTTTTAACAGCATACAAAATTACTCAGGTTGCAGTGTGGCCGAGACATGATATCACTAGTCAAATGTGCAAAGGGAGCTTGTCCTGCTTCAATGGGTGGCGCGACCGTTGGGTGGAAGAGAGATTATTTTGCAACAGCTGTGGGCACCCTGGTTAGAAAACACTGGTCTTTTGAAAGGATTACAGCTCATTTATCTTTCAATGGGTGGGGTAGCTGATGTATGGGAGGGAGGAAAGTGACCTCACACTTACAAACAAGGAACTATGGGATTTGTAGTTTGAGAGAATGAACTCCAACAGGAAATACCCAGTTCACAAAAAGATAGCCACAGCATTATGTAAGGGTACGTTCACATATGCATATTTTGCCATACATTTTTCCATTGCAGATTTGCTACCCAGTGAAGTCAATGAGTAGTAAAATGAGCTAGAGAAAGTCTGCAGCTAAATACGCACATGTGAACGTACCTTAAAGGGGTATTCCAGTATGAGAAAATTGTATTTAAATTGGACTATCTCCCCAAGACATATAACACACTAATATAGTGTTATCACAGATTGTACTGGCTTCAGCATTCTTCTGATTGATTTACCACTGACAGGAAGTTGTATAGTCCTCTAAGGCCATGTTGACACTACGGAATTCTCGCAGAATTCCACGAGTTAAACTCCGCGAGCGGTATTCCGCGGTGTGGACTTAACATTGGTGTGAATGGGTCTCCGCAAGACCCTTTTACACTGCGGATTTTCCACGGCGGACAATTCCGCCGCTGAAATTGTTCCGCGCAAAGAAAGAACATGTTCATTCTTTGCGTTGATTCCGCGAGCACTGCATAGCCGTCAATTGTGGCGGCTCAGTGCCCCGCGGCCCCAGTGCCGAAGTATTCTCAGCGGCGGCTGCCAGGCGGAATCTCCACTCACGAAATTCAGTGTGCGGAGATGTGAACGCACCCTAATTGTCAGTGCTAGATCTTGGCTCTAGCTCCACCCCTGAATGATGTCATCACTCGTGCCCAGTCCCTACAGCTTCATCACCATCTCCTTGTCATATACATGTATATCTTTTTTGGGGGCATTTAGTGAAGAATGAGGTGTGTTTACAGCATGCTGCCTTGTGCTAAACAATACAACAGGCAGCGGAGCAGACAGGGAATGAATACAGCAGGTGCTGCAACCTTACTGTGCAATAGTCTGCTCTGAAATGAGAGGTTCTGCAAAAGCTCAACCAGGATGTTCAGGACTTAGACCCCCAAAACAAATGTTTCTTTTGTTGCTTTCGGAATTGGGGCTCCCAGGTAAGCAATGCTATGTGTTTATGCAATTAGTTCTAACAAAAATCGCTTGGTTAGTGAGTTACATTTATTGACATTGTATGGAGTATGGCTTTATCATAGCTTTATGGTGAAGTTCTCCTTCAGGACAAGAAATTGATGAACACGGGATTAAGAAGACTTGTCAGAACAAGGGCGAAATGAAGAAAAACAACGTAGAACAAAGGTAAAAGAATATCGTTGGCGACTCACCAATTCTTCTTTCTTTTCTTTTATTGCAAAAACATACTCACAAATAATATCGGGGGTGGACTAGTCCAGGGGGGGGCGGGGGTGGTACAGGTAGGCGACAGCAGCCGTTGTTTCGCACTAGTTTCAACGGCTCTAGTTTCTACCTGTACCCCCCCCCCCCCCCCGGACTAGTCCACCCCCGATACTATTTGTATTTGTGAGTATGTTTTTGCAATAAAAGAAAAGAAAGACTAATTGGTGAGTTGCCGACGTTATTCTTTTACCTTTGTTCTACGTTGATTTCAGTGCGGTACTTCGTCTGAGCACCACCTTCAGCAATGGGGCAGTTTCCTAATAATAACACTCCGTATAGAGTATCCTTAGAGAGCAGAAGTAAGCAGCGCCGAATATTTATTTTTTGTGTTTCTAAAATGAAGAAAAAGAGGACATGTGGCCCTGATGTCAGTTTGGACTCATCACCTTATCCTCCTGTGATAGCCTGGGGGAGTAGGGAATATGAGGGTGTAGCTGTGCGGTTACTAAGGGTACTTGCTTAACCCTTTCTATTCGTGACGCCAGGGTGAGGGCTATTCTCTGTATGCTTGTCCTACCGCCACCCTTCCCAAGAGCGATAGGGAGATAGGAAATAATTGATTGTCCACAACCGGAGATTTGCAGAAACTTGTCGGAACTTTTACTGAAGATTTTAGGCAATAATGAACAGGAACAGTCCATACAACAGAGTCTATTAGAGCTTGACAAGTGGTTGGGACCTCGTGAGTCTATTGAGCTTAGGAAGATAATTGTTGCAGTGATCCACTGGATTTAGGGGTTTAGATTCGGTCCAGTAATCACGCTAGCTTTAGAGGGGATTGAGATTTTAACTCACGGTTTAGTTTAGGCTGAGGCCGGCCGGTTTTCTGGCCTGGCTTGTCTTTGAAAGTTGCGCAGATCCGTCCTGATAGTCCGGCATCCACGAGAACAGCAACCTAAGAGAGCGATAATTGGCTACAGCTCCCTTATATGGGCAGGGGCTGGACTAAAGCTCACTGGTCCATAACAACTGTCAATCTTCTGCACATAGTTATGGGTAATCATGTGACCCAAGGACCTCCAAAGATCCTCCAACATACCATAGAGGAATTAACATAGTCACATGACCGATGGTCCTGCTACCAAGGTAAGCACTAATATACATTTTGTTAAATATACACATTTAGACATTATAAAAGAGGCGACTGAGGGCCGTCCCACCTGGGAGACCCTACCTGAACGTAGTAACTCTGACTTTGGGGGCCACCATACAAGGTACGGTATGCAATACGGTACCGGGACACCACACTCCGCTTTATACAGCCTGAATATCTTTAGCTGCACCCATATGATGGCCGTCTGACTCGTCCCGCTTGGTACTCGCTGTATAGGTGGGGTTGTGCTGACAGTCATAAGGTAGAAGGGAATAGGCTGTGTATTCAATGCCTATGACATAAAGCCTCACGTATGATGAAACTCATGACAAGGCGCATTCATCGGCTTACGTAAGTCTTGCCTTGCAGCAAAACATACCTAATAAAATCAGATACATGATAATATGACTGTGGCTCTAATCTGATAGCAGAACATAAAATACTCTGCATGAATATGTCCATTCATGGAACAGAAATAACCCGTGGCAGAACAGGAAACTGAAGGCTTTTATATATATATATATATATATATATATATATATATATATATATAAATATAGCACAGTAATACATTGGCTGACCCCAGTGGTTATTCAGGATTAGAAAAAATATCTAACTTCTACTAAAAATAGCGCCATACCTTACCTCAGGTTGTGTGTGGTATTACAACTTGGCTCATCTAGTGCGCTGTTTCCCAACCAGGGTGCCTCCAGCTGTTGCAAAACTACAACTCCCAGCATGCCCGGACAGCCGTTGGCTGTCCGGGCATGCTGAGAGTTGTAGTTTTGCAACAGCTGGAGGCACCCTGGTTGGGAAACACTGATCTAGTGCGTTTTTCTTCTGGTTTCCTGTGGGATTAATCTGCAGTAAATCTGACCCTTGTGAATTTACCCTTATCCAGGAATAGAAAGAAGAAGAAGAAAAAAAAATAGTGGATTTTTTTTTCTTCCCAATACAGCACCACCTCTGTCCTCAGGTTGTGTGTGGTATTGCAGCTCGGTTCCATTGAAGTTAAAGGGGTACTCCGGTGGAAAACTGGTGCCAGAAAGTTAAACACATTTGTAAATTACTTCTATTAAAAAAATCTTAATCCTTCTAGTACTTATTAGCTGCTGAATACTACAGAGGAAATTCTTTTCTTTTTGGAACACAGAGCTCTCAGTGCTCTCTGCTGACATCTCTGTCCGTTTTAAGAACTGTCCAGAGTAGGAGAAAATCCCCATAGCAAACATATGCTGATCTAGACAGTTCCTAAAATGGACAGAGATGTCAGCAGAGAGCACTGTGCTCGTGATGTCAGCAGAGAGAACTGTGTTCCAAAAAGAAAAAAATATCCTCTGTAGCATAAGGAGTACCCCTTTAACTTCAATGGAACTGAGCTGCAATACCACACACAACCTGAGGACCGAGGTGGGGCTGTTTTTTTTCTTTCTATTCCTGGATAAAGGTAAATTCACAAGGGGCAGATTAATCCCACAGGAAACCAGAAGGAAAATGCACTAGATCAGTGTTTCCCAACCAAGGTGCCTCCAGCTGTTGCAAAACTACAACTACCAGCATGCCCGGACAGCCAAAGCCTTTGGCTCTCTGGGCATGCTGGGAGTTGTAGTTTTACAACAGCTGGAGGCACTCTGGTTGGGAAACAACGCATTAGATGAATCTCCATTGAACACCGTGGATTGGCTTCTGCAGACGCCACGCCTCCTTCCATAGACTTGCATTAATGGGGTGTTGCCTAGACGTCATGACCCCCCGCAGCCCACACCCAGCGTTTGGAACAAAATGTTCCAGACGTTAGGGCAGTGGAGTACCCCTTTAAAGGCATACATGGAGTATGTGATGAATATTTAAATGGGCACTGTCAGATACAAAAACTTTTGATATGTCGTAAAGCATGTATAACCAATAGGTTCTGCAATTGCTTTCATTAGAAAATTTTGCTTTTACTGAAAAATCCAGTCAAACAACTCCCCCCCCCCCCCCTGCCTGCTTGGACACATACTAGTCCTGCTGTGTCCATGAGTCATCACCTATGTCATGGACACACTTCCTTGATTGACAGCTGTGAGTGCAGGTCTCAGAGCTGGAGGAAAAATCCTCCCACTGTCAGCTTGTGTCCCGCTACTGTCAGTGAGGACATGCTGGGAGTTGTAGTTTTACTAATGCAAGGGGAGATGTGAGCAGACAGCATACTGAGGGAGGGGGCGGAGACCTGCACAGTGAGGCCACGCCCCCTCCCTTTGAGGAATTCAGACTAGTGAGCTAAATTAAAAGTGTAATAAAAAAAAAATAAAGGTGCTAGACACATAAAAAACATAAAAATTAGATGTACATGGTCAGGATTAGGTACTGAGTGATATATATAAAAAAAATGTTTTTTTGTTGGATCTGATGGGTACGCTTTAAGTCGTAAAGGCCTATTAGGTGGTCTCACTGACCACCACCTACTGGGAACTTGGATCCACCCTGTCATGTGGCCATTGTATTCAGGCTGTGGATGAATGGAGAGATCATCGGGCATCCGTGCAGCCCTCTTCATTCTAGAGTACAGGAGATTTAGAGTTTTTTATGAATAGCCTATCCTCAGTACAGTCAGGAGGGCCCCAAAGACATTCGACATTTGGCTGGTCCTGACAATATCAATTGATCAACCAACTTTTTCCTAATCTGTAATGGGACCTTAACCCCTTGGAGACAAAGCCCATTATGACCCCAAGGACCAGAGCAGAGCATTTTTTGCACATCTGACCACTGTCACTTTATGCATTAAAGGGGTACTCTGACACTAAGACATCTTATCCCCTATCCAAAGGATAGGGGATAAGATGCCTGATCGCGGGAGTCCCGCCGCTGGGGACCCCTGTGATCTTGCACGCCGCACCCCATTAGAATCAGTCCCCTGAGCGTATTCGCTCCGGGTCTGATTACTGGCGATCACGGGGACGGAGCATAATGATGTCACGGCTCCGCCCCCGTGTGACGTCATGCTCCGACCACCTCAATTCAAGTCTATTGGAGGGGCGTGACAGCTGTCATGCCCCCTCCCATAGACTTGCATTGAGGGTGCGAAACGTGACGACACACGGGGGCGGAGCCTTGACGTCACTATGCTCCGTCCTCGTGGTCGAGATGGACTCAGCCTGAGGACCTCCAGCGGTTCCGGAAGCCGCTAAAGGTGGGTGCTGCATGGTAGATCCCGGGGGTCCCCAGCGGCGGGCCCCCCGCGATCTGACATCTTATCCCCTATCCTTTGGATAGGGGATAAGATGTCTAGGGGTGGAGTACCCCTTTAATAACTCTGGGATGCTTTTACTTATGAATTTGATTCTGAGATAGTTTTTTTCGTGACATATTCTACTTTGTTAGTGTTAAATTTTCATTGATATTTGCATCATTTATTAGTGAAAAATTCCCAAATTTGATGAAAATTTTGAACATTTTACATTTTTCTCACTTTGAAGCTCTCTGCTTGTAAGGAAAATAGACATCCCAAATAAATTATATATTGATTCACATACACAATGGGGGAGATTTATCAAAACCCGTGCAGAGGCCTGCGGAAAATGAAAGAAGCAATCTGATTGGTTGCTATGGGCAACTGCACCACTCTTCCTCTGCACAGGTTTTGATAAATCTCCCCCAATATGTCTATGTTATGTTTGCATCATAAAGTTGACGTGTTTTTCCTTTCTGAAGACACCAGAGGGCTTCAAAGTTCAGCAGCAATTTTCTAATTTTTCATGAAAATTTCAAAATCTGAACTTTTCAGGGACCAGTTCAGTTTTGAAGTGAATTTGAGGGTCTTTATGTTAGAAATACCCCATAAATGACCCTATTATGAAAACTGCACCCCTCGACGTATTCAAAATGACATTCAAAAAGTTTGTTAACCCTTTAGGTGTTTCACAGGAATAGCAGAAAATTCAAAATCTTAAAATTTTTTACTATAACATGTTCGAGCAGACCCATATTTATTATTTTTACAAGGGGTAAAAGGAGAAAAAGCCCCTCATAATTTGTAACCCCATTTTCCTCTAGTATGAAAATACAGTGGCCCCTCAACATACGATGGTAATTCGTTCCAAACGAGCCATCGTTTGTCGAATCCATCGTATGTTGAGGGATTCGTGCAATGTAAAGTACAGGAAGCTGTACTCACCTGTCCCCGCCGCTCGAGATGGTGTCCCCTCCCCTCCCGATGGTGATCCCGGTTCTCCGGTCCTCTGCTGTCTTCTCCAGTCCTCCGCTTGGCTCTCCGATGTCTTCTCCGGTCCTCCGCTGTCTTCTCCGGTCCTCCGATGTCTTCTCCGGTCCTCCGCTGTCTTCTCCGGTCCTCTGCTGTCTTCTCCGGTCCTCTGCTGTCTTCTCCGGTCCTCCGCTTTTCTCTCCGCTGTCTTCTCCGGTCCTCCGCTGTCTTCTCCGGTCCTCCGCTGTCTTCTCCGATCCTCTGCTGTCTTCTCCGGTCCTCTGCTGGGCTCTCCTTCTCTTCTCTGGTCCTCCACTGTCTTCTCCGGTCCTCCGCTGTCTTCTCCGATCCTCCGCTGTCTTCTCCGGTCCTCTTCTGTCTTCCGCAAGGCCTTACTGGGCCTGCGTAGCGACGGCATTACGCCGCTGCGTACGCCATTCCTATTGGATGGCGTGCGCAGCAGCGTATTGACGTCATCGGAGAGGGCCGAGAAGACACCGGAAGACCAGCACTGGACCCGGAGGGCACCCCGGAGCATCGTGGAGGGGTAAGTAATACTTACCGCACCACACGGGGAACATTAAGCTGCTATCCGGCAGCAGCTTAAGCATTTGGCACTGCCGGATAGCACTTAATGCGATGGCCCCGACATAAAAAAGCATCATATGTCGATTTCATCATATGTCGGGGCCATCGTAGGTCAGGGGGTCACTGTACCTCATATGTGGATGTAAAGTGTTCTGTGGGTGCACTAGAGGGCTCCGAAGGGAAGGAGCGACAATGGCATTTTAGACAGCGAAATTTGCTGAAATGGTTTTTGGGAGGCAAATCTGTTTAACTCTCTGGCCCCTGTTGATTAAAAAAAAAAAAAAAAAAATTTTTTCCAGTGGAGTACCCCTTTAATGTTATTCCCCTGAAGAGCCCCTTTAACTGTATAGACAGCAGTCGGTCGCTGAGTAGCAACTAAACAAATAACATGTTTAAAGCTGAGCTAAAGCAAAGCTATGCCGTAACAATGAAACGCGTGGTAGAGCAGTTCGCACATTTTGCTCCAGTAATGCGTTTAAGCCGGTGGCAGCGTCCATGACCCGTCACCCCGCGATGAGCGCGCACATGTGTTCCTTATTGGTCTCATATGAATCTAGTGATGAGTAATTGCATTTGATGCGCATTGTTACAGAACACAGATAAAGCGATACATATGTCTCCTTCCATTGCCGTTAGTAAGGGAGACGTATGTCCAGGTACCCGCACAGTGCGGATTATTGTGATTGAACCCGGCTGTGGCTGGATCTCTGAGGCATGCCATTACTTCTAGTAACTTGCAGGAAACACGACCTCCAGATGTCCAGAACATTGTTTAATCCAGGGAAACATGTGTTTCTACTCACTTCTGCATGTACAAGGTTTTTACTGAAACATAGAATGTGTCGGCAGATAAGAACCATTTGGCCCATCTAGTCTGCCCAATAATCTGAATCCTATCAATAGTCCCTGGCTCTATCTTATATGAAGGATATCCTTATGCTTATCCCCATCTTATATGAAGGATAGCCTTATACCTATCCCTATCTTATATGAAGGATAGCCTTATACCTATCCCTATCTTATATGAAGGATAGCCTTATACCTATCTCTATCTTAAATGAAGGATAGCCTTATATCTATCTCTATCTTATATGAAGGATAGCCTTATACCTATCTCTATCTTAAATGAAGGATAGCCTTATACCTATCTCTATCTTATATGAAGGATAGCCTTATACCTATCCTTATCTTATATGAAGGATAGCCTTATATCAATCTCAATCTTATATGAAGGATAGCCTTATACCTATCCCTATCTTATATGAAGGATAGCCTTATACCTATCCCTATCTTATATGAAGGATAGCCTTATACCTATCCCTATCTTATATGAAGGGTAGCCTTATACCTATCTCTATCTTATATGAAGGATTGCCTTATACCAATCTTGATCTTATATGAAGGATAGCCTTATACCTATCTCTATCTTATATGAAGGATAGCCTTATTCCTATCCTTATCTTATATGAAGGATAGCCTTATACCAATCTCTATCTTATATGAAGAATAGTCTTATACCTATCTCTATCTTATATGGAGGATAGCCTTATAGCTATCTTATATGAAGGATAGCCTTATACCTATCCTTATCTTATATGAAGGATAGTCTTATGCTTATCACTATCTTATATGAAGGATAGCCTTATACCTATCCCTATCTTATATGAAGGATAGCCTTATTCCTATCCTTATCTTATATGAAGGATAGTCTTATGCTTATCACTATCTTATATGAAGGATAGCCTTATACCTATCCCTATCTTATATGAAGGATAACCTTATACCTATCCCTATCTTATATGAAGGATAGCCTTATACCTATCCCTATCTTATATGAAGGGTAGCCTTATACCTATCTCTATCTTATATGAAGGATTGCCTTATACCAATCTTGATCTTATATGAAGGATAGCCTTATACCTATCTCTATCTTATATGAAGGATAGCCTTATTCCTATCCTTATCTTATATGAAGGATAGTCTTATACCAATCTCTATCTTATATGAAGAATAGTCTTATACCTATCTCTATCTTATATGGAGGATAGCCTTATAGCTATCTTATATGAAGGATAACCTTATACCTATCTCTGTCTTATTTGAAGGATAGCCTTATTCCTATCCTTATCTTATATGAAGGATAGCCTTATACCTATCCCTATCTTATATGAAGGATAGTCTTATGCTTATCACTATCTTATATGAAGGATAGCTTTATACCTATCCCTATCTTATATGAAGGATAACCTTATACCTATCTCTGTCTTATATGAAGGATAGCCTTATACCTATCCCTATCTTATATGAAGGATAGCCTTATTCCTATCCTTATCTTATATGAAGGATAGTCTTATGCTTATCACTATCTTATATGAAGGATAGCCTTATACCTATCCCTATCTTATATGAAGGATAACCTTATACCTATCCCTATCTTATATGAAGGATAGCCTTATTCCTATCCTTATCTTATATGAAGGATAGTCTTATGCTTATCACTATCTTATATGAAGGATAGCCTTATACCTATCCCTATCTTATATGAAGGATAACCTTATACCTATCCCTATCTTATATGAAGGATAGCCTTATTCCTATCCTTATCTTATATGAAGGATAGTCTTATGCTTATCACTATCTTATATGAAGGATAGCCTTATACCTATCCCTATCTTATATGAAGGATAACCTTATACCTATCCCTATCTTATATGAAGGATAGCCTTATTCCTATCCTTATCTTATATGAAGGATAGTCTTATGCTTATCACTATCTTATATGAAGGATAGCCTTATACCTATCCCTATCTTATATGAAGGAGAACCTTATACCTATCCCTATCTTATATGAAGGATAGCCTTATACCTATCCCTATCTTATATGAAGGATAGCCTTATGCTTATCCCATGCATGTTTAAACTCCTTCACTGTATTTGCAGCGACCACTTCTGCAGGAAGGCTATTCCATGCATCCACTACTCTCTAATATAAACCTCTGTCCTCTTGTTGTAGTTTTTCTTCTTTTATATCTCCTCTCCTCCTTTACCGTGTAGATTCCCTTTATGTATATAAAAGTCTCTATCCTATCCCCTCCTACTGAATCTGGGACGTACAGTATATCGTCAGTATGTGATTAGATACCAGTTGTCTCTCATCTTTACATCTCTTTAGTCCTAAAAGAGTTTGTCTTTTACAGCTGAGAGTCTCTTACAATTGTATTCAGTCTAGACCACTGCTTTCCAGCTGTTGCAAAACTACAACTCCCAGTATGCCCCAACAGCCGAAGGCTGTTGGGGCATACTGGGAGTTGTAGTTTTGCAACAGCTGGAAAGCCTGCAGTTTGGGGAGCAATGTCTAGACAGTCGTTTTGCTTCAGTGTGTCGGAGCAGGTGAAATGCAAAGTCTGTCCAGGCATGCTGGGAGTTGTGGTTTTTCTACAGCTGGAGGCACACTGTTTGGAAAAAAAAACACTGGTGTAGAATAAAGTTAAAGGGGTACTCCGGGGAACTGAACTTATCAGGCATTTATATGTGTCTGATTGTGTGTGTGGAAGGGTGAGGGATTAATTGGGGGGGGGGGGGGGTCCAACCGATGTGGGCCCCCAATCCCCTGTATGGCGCTCGTCTTACTTACCCGTTCTCAGCCCTCCCCGGACCTCACCCTCCTGGACGTGCACAAGTGATAGTAAGTAAGACGGTCCCCATACAGGGGTTTGCAGGAAGCTCCAGCAGTCGGGACCCTCTGCGATCAAACACTTATTCCCTATCCTGTGAATAGTGGATAAGTGTCTGATAAGTTAAATTCCAGAGTACCCCTTTAACATGTTGTTTAAAAAAAAATTGCAAAATATAGTGGCAGAATTGCTGTTTTTTGTTGTTGTTTAGTTTTTTTGCAAAAAAAAATTGCGCAAAAAATTTAGAAAATGCAACTTGTCCTGCTAAATATACGCCCGCATTTTTTTTTTTTTTTTTTTTTAGTTAGACAACATTTTATTACAAAGATTGCAATTACGTAAAAGAAAAAAAGATATGACTTAGCAGTTATTTCAGAGATAATGATTACTGGAATTAACTATATCAACAGAAAAATACAAACATTATGGCTCTTCTGTTGGGTTCTTAAAGGGGTACTCTGGTGGAAAACATTTTTTTTATTAACTGGTGCCAGAAAGTTAAACAGATTTGTAAATTTCTTCTGTTAAAAAATCTTAATCCTTCTAGTACTTATCAGCTGCTGTGTACTACAAAGGAAGTTCTTTTTTCTTTTTTTAATTTATTTTCTGTCTGATCACAGTGCTTTACAAATCTGTTTAACTTTCTGGCACCAGTTTATTAAAGGGATTATCCAGGATAAAAAACTTTTAGATATTTATACAGGGGTCCCTCAACATATGATGGTAATCTGTTCCAAACGGACCATCGTTTGTTGAAACCATCGCATGTTGAGGGATCCGTGCAATGTAAAGTATAGGACAGTGGTCTACAACCTGCGGACCTCCAGATGTTGCAAAACTACAACACCCAGCATGCCCGGACAGCCAACGGCTGTCCGGGCATGCTGAGAGTTGTAGTTTTGCAACATCTGGAGGTCCGCAGGTTGTAGACCACTGTTAGAGAAAGTTGTACTCACCTGTCCGCTCCAGACCGTCACCGCTGCCCTGGATGTTGCCGTCCGTCGCTGTTGCTGCGTTCCCGGGTTGTCCCCGATGCTCCGGCAAGGCCTCTGCTTCCCCGGCATCCTCGCTCTCCGTCGCCACCATCACGTCGCTACGCACGCCGCTCCTATTGGATGACGGGACGGCTTGCGCAGCGACGTGATGACGACGATGGAGAGCGCCGACGATGCAGGTGATCCCGAAGAGGACGCGCCGGAGCCCCGAGGACAGGTAAGTGATCGTCAGCGGACCACACGGGGCACCGTAAACGGCTATCCGGTGGCAGCTGAAGCAGTCTGCGCTGCCGGTTAGCCGTTTATGCGATTGCCCCGACATACAAAAGCATCGTATGTTGATGCTGCCTTCAACATGCGATGGCGTCTGAGAGGCCATCGTATGGGGAAATGATTGTATGTCGGGGCCATCGTAGGTCGAGGGGTCACTGTATATATATATATATATATCTATCAATTGGCTCCACAAAGTTAAGAGATTTGTAAATTACTGCTATTAAAAAAATCTTAATCCTTCCAGCACTTATGAGCTGCTGAAGTTGAGTTGTTCTTTTCTGTCTGGCAATAGTGCTCTCTGATGACACCTGTCTCAGGAACTGTCTAGAGTAGAAGCAAATTCCCATAGCAAACCTCTTCTACTCTGTGCAGTTCCCGAGACAAGCAGAGATGTCAGCAGAGAGCACTGTTGCCAGACAGAAAAGAATAACTCAACTTCAGCAGTTGATAAGTACAGGAAGGATAAAAATTTCTTAATAGAAGTAATTTACAAATCTTTCTGGAGCCAGTTGATATACAGCATTTTTTTCCCCCTGAAATACAACTTAAAAAAAAATGTTTTTCACTGGAGTACCCTTTAAAGGGATAGTTAAGAGTTTATATCTTGGGTGAAATATTTATAGTTATGTCATGTGACAGCAGTAGCCAACTTATCACATCACTATGGATGGAGGGGAACAAGAGTAGTGTGTGTTGCACAAGAGGGAGAGTGGAAGTAAATAGGTAACAGACATTTACAGTGACCCCCCCCCGACCTACGATGGCCCCGACATATGATCATTTCAACATGCGATGTCCTCTCAGAGGCCATCGCATGTTGAAGGCAGCATCAACATACGATGCTTTTGTATGTCGGGGCCATCGCATAAACGGCTATCCGGCAGCGCAGACTGCTTCAGCTGCCACCGGATAGCCGTTTACGGTGCCCCATAAGCTCCGGTGATGGTGACTCACTTGTCCGCGGCGCTCCAGGACGTCATCTTCAGGATCCCCTGCATTGCCGGCGCTCTCCGTCGTCATCACGTCGCCGCACACTCCGTCCCGTCATCCAATAGGAGCGGCGTGTGTAGTTATGTGATGGTGGCGATGAGGAACGACGATCCCAGGCAACAGAGACGTTCCGGAGCGGCGGGTACACCCCGGGGACGTGGCGGCAGTGATGGACGGCGACATCCATGGCAGCAATGACGGCGGGAACAGGTGAGTACATCGTCCTATATTTAACATTGCACGGATCCCTCAACATACGATGGTTTCAACAAACGATGGTTCATTTGGAACGGATTACCATCGTATGTTGAGGGACCACTGTATTATGAGGTTTTCTTTGTTTATTTTTCTAATTTGAGCCTAAATACCGGTGAAACTCTAAAAATTAGAATATCATGCAAAAGTCCATTGTATTTCATTAATGCAACTTAAAAGGAAAGGAGACATGAAGTGCTCCAAAATCTCCTGGTAGACGGATGCGGTGACACTGGACTTAATAAAGCCCAGTGACCAACACCAGCAGAGGACATGGCTCCCAAATCATATCATATATTGGGGATTTGGGGTTTTCATGAGCTGTAACCATAATCATCACAATTATGACAAATCACGGTTTGAACTATCTTGCTTTGCATGTAACGAGTCTCTCATATATTAGTTTCACCTTTTAAGTTGCATTACTGAAAAAAATGAACTTTACACGATATTCAAATTTTTTCGAGTTTTACCTGTAGATATATGTATATATATTGATAATATTAAATTACTGAGGTGTTATTATCCACAGCGAGTTCAGCATTGTGTGTGAGTTCAGGTTGTTTTCCTAACGTGACCTCAGTTAGCATTGATCCTGATGTTCTCTGACCTGGCCAAACATAGGGCATGTTGTGTTCCTGACCCCATTCCAAGTTTGTCAACAAAGTTCTGCACCATGTAATCCATGTCCTCCAGACTTTGGCAACTTATTCAGGCATGTCCTAACATACTGTGAAAATAACAAAACGGCATTGGCACTTGTCATAGATCTAAAAGACACCTCTATTGATGGTCACTACAGCTCCTTGCACCAGTACTTTAAAGGGGTACTCCAGTGGGGGGAAAAAAAATTTAAATCATCGAAAGGTTAAAGGGGTATTCCAGGAAAAAAACTTTTTTTTTTTTTTCTATCAACTGGCTCCAGAAAGTTAAAGAGATTTGTAAATTGCTTCTATTAAAAAATCTTAATCCTTTCAATAATTATCAGTTGCTGAAGTTGAGTTGTTGTTTTCTGTCTGGCAACAGTTCTCTCTACTGACATCTCTGCTTGTCTCGGGAACTGCACAGAGTAGAAGAGGTTTGCTATGTGGATTTGCTTCTAAACTGGGCAGTTCCCGAGACAGGTGTCATCAGAGAGCAGAGAGACAGAAAAGAACAACTCAACTTCAGCAGTTTATTAGTTCTGAAAGGATTAAGATTTTTTAATAGAAGTAATTTACAAATCTGTTTAACTTTCTGGAGCCAGTTGATATATATATATAAAAAAGGTTTTTTCCTGGATAACCCCTTTAAGCAGGTTTGTAAATTACTTTGTAATTTAAAAATATTACTCCCTCCAGTACTTATCAGCTGCTGTATGCCCTTCAGGAAGTTTTGTAGTTCATTTCAGCCTGACCACAGTGCTCTCTGCAGACACCTCTGTCCATGTCAGGAACTGTCTAGATTAGGAGTAAACATATCCTGCTCTGGACAGTTCCTGACATGGACAGAGGTGTCAGCAGAGAGCACTGTGGTCAGGCTGGAAAGAACTACACAACTCTTGAGCAAACAGCAGCTGATAAGTACTGGAGGGGGTTAAAAAAAAATTAATAGAAGTAATTTACAAATCTGTTTAACTTTCTGGTAGTCCAAAAAATGTAAAAGTAATAGCGGTCAGAATAGGGTTATTTTAGGCATACTTATTTTTTATTTTGTTATTTAAGGAGTTCTGCAGTCTTAGACACAGGATAGGGGATAAGTGTCTGATCACGGGGGGGGGGGTCTGGCCGCTGGGACCCCCCACGATCTCCCATTCAGGTACCCAACACTGAAACGGCTCTGCACAGCTAATGTGCGTATCGTCGATCTTACTGAGGTCGACTACATGCCCCCTCCATTCAGCTCTCTGGGAGAGGCGGGGAGGCACGAATGCTGCATCTCTGCCTCTCTCATAGAGATAAATGGGGGGCGTGTCGGACATAGCATCATGCTGCGGCCGACACGCCTCCTGCACTGGAGATCCGGGACACCGTGCAGGAGATCGCGGAGGTTCAAAACGTTCGGCCCCCCCTGCGATCAGACACTTATCCATTATCCTTACGGATAGGGGATAAGTGTCTATGGCTGTCTCCTTTAAAGGGGTACTCCGCTGCTCAGCATTTGGAACAAACTGTTCGGAACGCTGGAGCTGACGCAGCGAGCTTGTGATGTCATAGCCCCGCCCCCGTAGTGACTTCACGCACCGCTCCCTCAATGCAAGTCTATGGGAGGTCATTCCCCCTACCATAGACTTGCATTGAGACGGCGGGGCGTGACATCATGAGGGGGCGGGGCTATGATGTCACGAGCTCCCGGCACCGCCTCCAGCATTCGGAACAGTTTGTTCCAAACGCCGAGTAGCGGAGTACCCCTTTAAACTATTTTTATATATATTTTTTTTATAGTAAATTAAATTAATTATAAATTTGGCCATCATTGTTATCCTACTGACCTGAAGAATACAAATTACATATCAGTCTTTACTGCACGGTAAACGGCGTACTCATTTTTTTTTTTTTTAAATTGATTTTCATTTAGAATTTTACCTTACAAAATAAATTTCCTCCCAGTTTCCCAGCATATTTTATAGAAAATGGAAGGAGGTCATTACTAAGTACAATTGGTCCTGCACAAAACAAGCTCTCCTATAGGTCTGTAGATGAAATAAAAAATAAGAGAAAAAAAAGAATGAGGCTTTTCCACTTTGAAAAAATGACCACTAGGGGTCTCCCTACCAGTCCTTCTTTATAGATTTCAGACTCATGCTGGAGTCCTAAATCTCAGACTGCAGCCGGGACACAGACAAACTCCCTGACAGGGAGCAGTGCTGAGCTTGTCTGTGTCCCGGCTGCAGTCTGAGATTTAGGACTCCAGCATGAGTCTGAAATCTATAAAGATGGACTGGTAGGGAGACCCCTAGTGGTCATTTTTCAAAGTGGAAAATTAAATAGAAAGAAGCATATTTTTTAATAACATGCTATTATAAAGTTATTCTGCATACATTAATCTATAATATATCAAAAGTTTTTTTGATGAAAGGTACCCTTTAAAAAAATACATAAATAAATTGGCCCAGTTATTAAAGGAATACTGTAGTGGAATATAACTTATTCTCTGTCCAAATGATAGGGGATAAGTTATAGATCGCGGAGGGTCCGACCACTGGGACCCCCGCGATCTCCTGTACAGGGCCGTAGCAGTCCACATGGAGGGGGCGTGTCGGCCACAGAGTCATGCGGGCCCCATACAGGGGATCGCGGGGGTCCCAGCGGATAGCGGATAAGTTATATTTACTACAGTATTGCTTTAAAGGGATACTCCGTTGTAAAACTTTTTTCTTTTTAAATCAACTGGTGCCTGAAAGCTTTGTAAATTACTTTGATTAAAAAAAATCTTAATCCTTCCAGTACTTATTAGCTGTTGAATAAATACTACAGAGGGAACTCTTTTCTTTTTGGAACACAGAGCTCTCTGCTGACATCACGAGCACAGTGCTCTCTGCTGACACCTCTGTCCAATTTCGGAACTGTCCAGAGCAGCATATTATGTTTGCTATGGGGATTTTCTCCTTCTCTGGACAGTTCTTAAAATGGACAGAGATGTCAGCAGAGAGCACTGTGCTCGTGATGTCAGCAGAGAGCTCTGTGTTCCAAAAAAAATAATAATAATAATTTACTCTGTAGTATTCAGCAGCTAATAAGTACTGGAAGGATTAATATTTTTTTTTATAGAAGTAATTTACAAATCTGTTTAACTTTCTGGCACCAGTTGATTTAAAAAAAATAAAAAATATAAATAAAAGGAACCGTCTTCCACCGGAGACCCCTTGGGGATAAATCATGTACAATTCTTGTAAAATCCCTTTTTTAGTAAAATGCTAGTAACGTAATAAATAATATTTTAGAGAAAAGTTCTGAAACAAAGTCTCTATTCACCACCCACTGGTCGGCCATGTAAGCACTGTACAAGGCACGTCAAATATTTGGTATTTTTTCTTCTTATTTTCTGAGTAGATGTTGCACATTGATCTCTGTCCTCCCCTCCTGCCTCCTGTTCTTTCCAGGAATCGTGGTCCAGTAAACAAGCACGTCTGATGATGAAACCCTGCTCGTTCCCGCTGCACATTGCCTATATTTGGTGGCAAAGTTTAACAGAGCCTGTTTGCTTAAGGGGAGGCTAAAAATAAGTGAACAGAGTGGCGGGGGTGTTTATATTCCCTACATAATGTTATTTGTCATAAAAATGTCACACGCAGCAATGATGGCGGCCACCGTTATTCTGCTTCCGCTAATAATATCATGTTAACCTTATTTTGAAGCATTGTTTCCCAACCAGTGTGCATCCAGCTGTTGAAAAACTACAACTACCAGCATGCCCGGACAGCCTTCGGCTGTCCGGGCATGCTGGGAGTTGTAGTTTTACATCAGCTGGGGGGATAAACACTGTTTAGGCGATTATTAGAAAATAATGTGAAGGTTCTTGTGTATGCCTTGTGCTCACCTATTTTAGCTGACGTAGCAGACATAAGATTGGCTCCACTTTAGTTTGCAATACCGTCACTGAAGAGCTTCCATAATGCAGCCTATATTTTCCAGCAATCCTCTGGCTGGGGATGTGGCATTTGATCACCGTACCTGGTCATCTAATTAGGCAGCTAGTGCTGGAGGGCACCTGTAGAAGTATACAGATAGAGCTGGAGGGAAGGTGTAGAACTACTATATATCCTGATCCCATAGAAATAGCAGCAGCAGTATACAGATAGAGCTGGAGGGGAGGTGTAGAACTACTATATATCCTGATCACATAGAGATAGCAGCAGTATACAGATAGAGCTGGAGAGGAGGTGTATAACTACTATATATCCTGATCCCATAGAGATAGCTGCAGCAGTATACAGATAGAGCTGGAGGGGAGGTGTATAACTACTATGCATCCTAATTCCATAGAGATAGCAGCAGCAGTATACAGATAGGGCTGGAGGGAAGGTGTATAACTACTATATATCCTGATCCCATAGATATCTGCAGCAGTATACAGATAGAATTGTAGGGGAGGTGTATAACTACTATATATCCTGATCCCATAGAGATAGCAGCAGCAGTATACAGATAGAGCTGTAGGGGAGGTGTATAACTACTATATATCCTGATCCCATAGAGATAGCAGCAGCAGTATACAGATAGAGCTGGAGGAAGGGTGTATAACTACTATATATCCTGATCATAGAGATAGCAGCAGTATACAGATAGAGCTGGAGGAGAGATGTATAACTACTATATATCCTGATCACATAGTGATAGCAGTAGTATACAGATAGAGCTGGAGGGAAGGTGTATAACTACTATATATCCTGATCACATAGAGATAGCAGCAGTATACAGATAGAGCTGGAGAGGAGGTGTATAACTACTATATATCTTGATCACATTGAGATAGCAGCAGTATACAGATAGAGCTGGAGGGGAGGTGTATAACTACTATATATCCTGATCCTATAGAGATAGCAGCAGTATACAGATAGCGCTGTAGGGGAGGTGTATAACTACTATATATCCTGATCCTATAGAGATAGCAGCGGTATACAGATGATAATGTCATCCTATAGTTCACAGGAAGTAAGATCTCATACATTTAACACTGTGATTTACTGTGGGTCATTCTGGTGATCACATGACCCAGTCATATAAATACAACAGCTGCACTGGAATAAAACAGGTGGGGCTGTATAACTAGTGATGGGCAAAACAAACCATAAGTTTTATTTCAGCCATCTTTTGTGTTTGATCAGTTTTTTCTCAGCCGGTGTGAACATGGCCTTATACTGAAATCCGACTTTGTTCATATGCTGCGCAGGATTTTTACTGTACAGAGCCTGCATTGCATTCTGGGATTTATAGGGGGAGATTTATTGAAACCTGTGCAGAGGAAAAGTTACCTATAGCAACCAATCAGATCGCTTCTTTCATTTTGCACAGGCCCTTTTAAAAATGAAAGAAGCGATCTGATTGGTTGCTATGGGCAACTTTTCCTCTGAACGGGTTTTGATAAATCTCCCCCATAATGTTAGTACTGTGTCAGCAACTGTCTGAAAAAATGCATCTCCCATTGTGCAAAATATAGAGTAGTGTTTTTTGTTTTTTGTTTTTGTTTTTTGCTCTGAGCAAACCAAGCCAAATGGTATAGTTTGTATCTTGGTAAAAAGAATATAGTGGACTTATTAAAAGGGGTCTCTAGGCTGGGTTCACACCACGTTTTGTTAAATACGGTTCCCGTATATGGCTGGGAGGAGGGGGCGGGGCTTAATCGCGGCGCCCGCACTCAGCCGTATTCGGGAACCGTATTTAATGCATGTCTATGAGTCGACTGGAGTGAACCGCAGCCTGCGGTCGGCTTCGTTTTCGGCCGTATGCGGTTTCCCGACCGTAGGCAAAAACGCGGTCGACCGCGTTTTTGCCTGCGGTCAGGAAACCGCATACGGCCATAAACGAAGCCGACCGGAGGCTGCGGTTCACTCCGGTCGGTTCATAGACATGCATTAAATACGGTTCCCGAATACGGCTGAGTGCGGGCGCCGCGATTAAGCCCCGCCCCCTCCTCCCAGCCATATACGGGAACCGTATTTAACAAAACGTGGTGTGAACCCAGCCTTAGATTACGTGTAGTCCAGGAGCAGCACCTTTTCCTGCAGACTTCATGATGTTTTGCAGCTCAGACATAAGTGATATTATTAGCCTTACCTATCAGAACACTTTTATTGGAATATATGTCTACGAGGATTTATTGGCTGGATTTGCCTTGTACCACCATTAACTACCTCAACTACCAATATTTCCTACATACAATTATCTTTTCTGGACCTTCATAACTTGAACCCAGACTCAACATACAATACTACAGACAGTCCAGATCTGTGAAACGTGTCAATGGCTGGAAGAACCGACCAATCAGAATGGGCATTCACTGGTAAAACCCCTGTATTACTGAAGTGCATGTACTGACTGGTGTCTGGTAGCGCCCCCTACAGTACAGGGAGGTATTACATGTTCTGTACAGTGACCCCTCGACCTACGATGGCCCCGACATACGATAATCTCAACATACGATGGACTCTCAGAGGCCTGGTGAAGGCAGCATCAACATACGATGCTTTTGTATGTCGGGGCCATCGCTTAAACGGCTATCCGACAGCGCAGACTGCTTCAGCTGCCACCGGATAGCCGTTTACGGTGCCCGTGTGGTCCGCTGACGATCACTTACCTGTCCTCAGGGCTCCGGCGCGTCCTCTTCGGGCTCCCCTGCATCGTCGGCGCTCTCCATCGTCGTCATCACGTCGCTGCGCACGCCGTTCCGTCATCCAATAGGAGCGGCGTGCGTAGCGACGTGATGGCGGCGACGGAGAGCGAGGATGCCGGGGAAGCAGAGGCCTTGCCGGAGCGTCGGGGACACCTCAGGGACGCGGCGACAGCGATGGATGGCGACATCCCGGGCAGCGGTGACGGTCCGGAGCGGCGGGGACAGGTGAGTACAACTTCCTCTAACAGTGGTCTTCAACCTGCGGACCTCCAGATGTTGCAAAACTATAACACCCAGCATGCCCGGACAGCCAACGGCTGTCCGGGCATGCTGGGTGTTGTAGTTTTGCAACATCTGGAGGTCCGCAGGTTGTAGACCACTGTCCTATACTTTACATTGCACGTATCCCTCAACATACGATGGTTTCACCAAAACGATGGTCCATTTGGAACGGATTACCATCGTATGTTGAGGGACCACTGTACTACTCTTTACCTGTGCCACGATTAGCTGCTCCTTTGGACACCAGGTGGGGGTGGCTCCATGTTACTTTTTTAGGACCCTGTGTTCTGTACAGGACCCTGAAGAAGCTCCTGTCCTCTACATAGACAGTGATTACAGCTCCCAGCAGATCTTTCTTACTTTTATATGTAAGGATTTGCTTTATCTATATTAGTTATCTACTTATTTTCTTTAATCCTCACTTTTTCCTATTTTTGGATGATATTTTGGGGCTTCAGAACCAATTACCAGGTTTCCATAGAGTTCTGGTCTCAACATACAATGGTTTCAACATACAATGGTCGTCCTGGAACCAATTCATATTGTAACTTGATGAAGCAGTGTTTTTGTCTATTGACCCAGCTGGGGGCCCCGTGTATACATTGTACCTGTGTGTACATGAGGAGTATTGTATGAGGTATTTGTTGTGTTTTATCAGCGGTCCCGACAATGCAATGCCAGGGGCTGTGAGATCACTTCCTGCAGGTAATACATTATTATCCCCTGTGTATGATTTGTTGCAATGTGACAGGTTATTACGTATTGTTCTTTCTGGCAGAGCGACGGTTACATTGTAATTACAGACAGGTGACAGGTGGATTGCACATATGGTTACTGAGGAACAATTCATCTGTGAAACCTGTCGGGCAGTGAGGCTTAGTAATTCTGATATTCTGCCTGTTTTGCATGTTGGGAGATGTAGTGTCAATAATAGAAATGTTTCACCAATGTTACAACAGACACAACTTTGGCCTCTTTTTTTTTTTTTTTTTTTTTTTGCCTGATCAAAAAAATGCAACAAAAAAAACCTTCTCCACTTATTTTTCTTCATGGTGGAGTTTTTGTGGTGTTATTTTTCAACAATATTGTGTATTAGTAAAGATGTTTTTTTTGTTTGGCACTTTTTTTTTTTAAAAGCATTTGTCTTAAAGGATTACTCCATCCCTAAACATCTAATCCCTTATCCAAAGGATAATGGATTAAGATGTCTGATTGGGGGGGTCTGGCTGCGGGGACTCGATCTCCGTGATCTCTGGCGTGGCACCCCAGGCATCCAGTGCACAAAGTGAACTCCCCGCACCCTTCTTGTCTATGGGAGTTGGCGTGACGCCACAAACATGGAAGCTCGAAGCTTCCGTGTTCAGAACGCCAGGAGGCTGGCCCGGAGATCATAACCCAGCGGCCTCACCCCCCCACGATCAGACATCTTATCACCTATGGATAAGATGTCTAGGGGTAGAGTACCCCCTTAAAGGGGTACTCCGCTGCTCAGCGTTTGGAACAAACTGTTCCGAACGCTGGATCCGGAAGCTTGTGACGTTATAGCCCCACCCCCTCATTATGTCAAACCCTGCCCCCTCAATGTAAGTCTATGGGAGGGGGCGTGTCACGAGGGGGGGGGGGGGCTATGACATCACGAGCTGACGGCTCCAGCGTTCGGAACAGTATGTTCCAAACGCTGAGCAGGGAAGTACCCCTTTAAGTCGTCTAAATCTTTTATGCCATATTTTTCAGCCTTAATTTGTTCAGTATTTTTACCAAAACCAGGAATAGGTCCAAAACACAGAAAAAGGTGCAAATCTTTCCATTTTTGTGTTTTCCTGTCTCAGTTTCACCTCTAGTTTTGGTTAAAAAATAAAAAGAAGAATTGCACAGTTTCCATTAATGGGCCTTGGGAATAATACACAAATGTGTCAGGTCTGGTCATGAGAAAACCATTTTTAAATCCATGTGGTCATGTCAGGGTATGCTGGGAATTGTAGTTTTGCAACAGCTGGAAAGCCACAGGTTGGAAACCACTCCTTTTATTCCAAAATTCTGAACCCCATTCACACTATAAGCTGCAGGCAGTTGTCTGCATAGTGACATAGAGAAGCCTCGTGGCATCTGGATTCCTCCAAGTCTATATACATTACATTATGTAATTACTATTTGAGCAATGTGCTAATATGTTATAATGGATGCCTCTAGACTCCACTAGTATAATCTGAGGTTATGGCTCGATATAACACAAATAAACGCCCCCCCCCCCCCCCCCCCCCCCCCAGTAACGTACGGCGTAGAGGACGGGGTGTGTTTATCCTGCAGCCTGTGTGATGTTCATATTATGTAAGAGGAGAGAATTTCAGCTATTATTTCACCGCCCAAATGGACATGTTCCAAGAACCTGGCCAGCGTGTTTAGTCTCCTAACCCGGTGCCTGTGTCAGCTGAGTATAATGCAGAAAAAGTCCTTGGAGCACTTAGACTATGTTCACACGTCTTGTATTTCCTTGGAAATAAAACCAAGGCGGACCATTGGATTTCTGCTGTGGATGTCAACTCTGCTGTGCTGAGGATCCGTAAAAGAATAAGTCCCATTGTCATCTATGGTTAAACCAGTTTTCCACCTGGAATCCGCAGCAAATATGTAATGTGATGGTTTTTGTTTTCTTTTCCACACATTACGTTGACAATTTCTAACGGGGCTTATGGAAATACCATTCGCTTGCGTTGGAAATAGATTGTCATCAGATTTCAGCATGGGACAACACCGCTTTAAAGGGGTATTCTGCCCATAGACATCTTGTGCCCTGTCCAAAGGATAGGGGATAAGAGGTCTGATCGTGGGGGCCCACCACTGGGACCCCCCACGATCTCCGTGCAGCACCCAGCATTTTGTGCCAGGCTTCTGCTCCAGTCTATGAAACCTCTGAGTTTCCTGGACTGGAGACATGACATCACGCCATGCCCCCTCCATTCATTTCTATGAGAGGTGGCGGAATACCCCTTTGTGTTCTGGTTTCATAAAATGGTGTTTAAGTAAGTTATATAACTTACTATAGCTTTGCAACAAATTGTACTGCCTTAGAATGCTTTTGAATGATTCACCTCTGACAGGAAGTTGTGTTGTCCTCTCATTTTCAGTGAAGTGTTGTCACAGCAGCTCCCATCTCCCAGTCTCGGGAGGCGTGGCTGGATCTTTACTCTGAGCTCTAGCCCTGCCCCCTCAGTGATGTTATCACCCCTGATCAGCCACCTACCGCCTACATCAGTCCTCAAGCATGGTCCTTAATTTCCCCCAACAGGTCATGTTTTCAGGATTTCCTTAGTCTTTCACAGGTGATGTAACTGTGGTGATGCCTGAAGCACTGATCATAATTATATCACCTGTGAAAGACTAAGGAAATCCAGAAAACATCACCTGTTGGGGGGACTTGAGGACCGCGCTTGAGAAACACTGGCCTACATGACCATCTCCCTGTCATATACACACATACATTTTTATTGGGACAAATAGAGAAAAATGAGGTGTGTTTATAGCATGTTGCCTTGTTCTGAGCAATGCCCCAGGCAGAGGAGCAGACATGGAATGAATAGTAGATGCTGCAACCTTATGGAAAGGGCTATACTCTGCTGTGAACTGAGATGTTCTGCAACAGCTCTGAGCAGTGAATTTGACACATCTGTTTGTGTAAGGAACTGTCCAGAGCAGCAGCAAATCCCCAGAGTGAACCTCTCCTGCCCTGGACAGTTCCTGACACGGACAGAGGTGTCAGCAGAGAGCACTGTGGTCTGACAGGAAAGAACTACACATCTTCTTCTGTAGTATACAGCAGCTGATAAGTACTGGAAGGGTTACATTTTTTATATAGAAGTAATTTACTAAATATGTATAACTTTGTGACACCAGTTGATTTGAAGTATGTACCATTTTAAGTTGCTTCTTGCTATTTGTCTAGCAGACCTGACTCCTATGTGTTATTTGGCTTACAAGCCAAGATGCAGAAAACTGTGTTCACAAAGTGGCCAAATAGCGCCGTCAACTCTGCTACATGTAACGGATAATGATCAAGTTGGAAGCCGCAGGACCTGGAATGACATAAGGAAGCCCTGTGCACTAGAATAGATATCCTTCATAAATGTGATTTGTGTTATTAGTGTTACCCCAATGAAATCTTTATTCCAATGATTGTTCTCCCGGGAAGCAGTAAATAATCCTAGACCTACAAGAGATGGAGCGGCAGTGTAATGGAATGAGAAGTCGTCCTCTCCCCACTCTCCCTCCTCTCGGCGGCTCCTATCTGATCGGATTATTAATACCACATTACATAACTTGGGTCGATGCCTGCAGACAGCTGGATTTGTGATTGTGGTTTTGTACATTTCAACAAACCTCAGGGCAGGACTAAATGTCAGAATACCATTCGGTAATGATTCTACGGGCGGCTCGATTACTGCGCAGACTGGAAATATGCAAGCGTATAGACACTGACTGGAAGCACACTCAATGGAAATTAGTAAATAGATGCAGCAGAGCTGGAACTGTCTTTAAAAATTGATAACTAGCTGGCATAAAGGGGTACTCCAATGAGAAGTATAAAACGTTTGCAAAAGGGGATTCCATAAACATGACAAACGGTTTCTCCCTCTAGAAACCCCACTTTTCTGATATTGTCTCAGAAGGGTAGTTCAGTATTGTAACATGATGGTATAGTATGTTGCTAGAACATGTCATCAGCTTATGACCTGTGCATGTCTGACCTTGGGGACCTCCATCAGATCTGAGAAAAAAAGGGGCTGCAAGGATGATGCAGTTGTGCTCATGGCCACCTGGTTGTGCACAGAACTGCATCCAAGAACTTTCCTACTGATAAAGACTGTAATCAGACTGTGCTTGCCTACCGCTAAAGACTGTGACTGAATTGTGCTTGCCTACTTCTAAAGACTGTGATCGGACTATGCTTTCCTACCGTTAAAGACTGTGATCAGACTGTGCTGGCCTTCACTTTATCAGTCCTGCAGTGCTTACCTATTGCTAAAAACTGTGATCGGACTGTGCTTGGCTACCGCTAAAGATTGTGATTGGACGGTGCTTTCCTACTGCTAAAGACTGTGATTGCACTGTGCTTGGCTACCGCTAAAGACTGTGATTGGACGGTGCTTTCCTACTGCTAAAGACTGTGATTGCACTGTGCTTGCCTACTGCTAAAGACAGCGATCGGACTGTTCTTGCCTACTGCTAAAGACAGCGATCGGGCTGTTCTTGCCTACCGCTAAAGACAGTGATCGGACTATTCTTGCCTACTTCTAAAGACAGTGATTGGACTATTCTTGCCTACTGCTAAAGACAGTGATCGGACTATTCTTGCCTACCACTAAAGACAGTGATCAGAGTGTTCTTGCCTACTTCTAAAGACTGTGATCGGACTATTCTTGCCTACTTCTAAAGACTGTGATCGGACTGTTCTTGCCTACTGCTAAAGACAGCGATCAGACTGTTCTTGCCTACTGCTTAAGACAGCGATCGGACTGTTCTTGCCTACTGCTAAAGACAGCGATCGGACTGTTCTTGCCTACTGCTAAAGACAGTGATCGGACTGTTCTTGCCTACTGCTAAAGACAGTGATCGGACTGTTCTTGCCTACTGCTAAAGACAGTGATCGGACTGTTCTTGCCTACTGCTAAAGACTGTGATCGGACTGTTCTTGCCTACTGCTAAAGACAGTGATCGGACTGTTCTTGCCTACTGCTAAAGACAGTGATTGGACTATTCTTGCCTACCACTAAAGACAGTGATCAGACTGTTCTTGCCTACTGCTAAAGACAGCGATCGGACTGTTCTTGCCTACTGCTAAAGACAGTGATCGGACTGTTCTTGCCTACTGCTAAAGACAGTGATCGGACTATTCTTGCCTACTGCTAAAGACAGTGATCGGACTATTCTTGCCCACCACTAAAGACTGTGATCGGACTGTTCTTGCCTACTGCTAAAGACAGTGATCGGACTGTTCTTGCCTACCTCTAAAGACTGTGATCGGACTGTTCTTGCCTACTGCTAAAGACAGTGATCGGACTGTTCTTGCCTACTGCTTAAGACAGCGATCGGACTGTTCTTGCCTACTGCTAAAGACAGCGATCAGACTGTTCTTGCCTACTGCTAAAGACAGTGATCGGACTGTTCTTGCCTACTGCTAAAGACAGTGATCGGACTATTCTTGCCTACTGCTAAAGACAGTGATCGGACTGTTCTTGCCTACCTCTAAAGACTGTGATCGGACTGTTCTTGCCTACTGCTAAAGACAGTGATCGGACTGTTCTTGCCTACTGCTAAAGACAGTGATTGGACTATTCTTGCCTACCACTAAAGACAGTGATCAGACTGTTCTTGCCTACTGCTAAAGACAGTGATCGGACTGTTCTTGCCTACTGCTAAAGACAGTGATCGGACTATTCTTGCCTACTGCTAAAGACAGTGATCGGACTATTCTTGCCTACCACTAAAGACAGTGATTAGGATCCCAGAGGTTGGACCACCTTGCCCTTTCAAAAAGCTACCATTAAAGGGGCACTGTCAGATATAAAAACTTTGGATGTGTTGTAAAGCATGCAAAACAGATAGGTTTTGCTATTGCTTTCATGAAAACATTTTCAGTATTTCATGCTGAAATGCTAGTCGAAAAACTGCCTCCTGGGTTACATACCAGCCTGGCTGTGTCCACTCGTCATCACCTAAGTCATGGACCCACTTCATGATTGACAGGTCTGCAGATCTAAAGCTGCTGTGATCAGCTCCCTCACTGTCTGTGTTTACTTCACAGTCTCTTCCTGTGAGAAGAAGGGGGGAGGGGCGGGTATACACTGCTGCCTGTGAGCAGATGATGAATGAAGCTGGGGACTGAATGGAGGATTTTTTGTTTAAAAAATAAGTGTCCCTGCATATATATATGTGTGTGTGGAATTTGTGGATATATATGTATGTGTATAAATCTGTGTTGTCTAGGTAATGTGTATGAATAAATGAAGTCAATGTGTGTGTAATACAGGGGGACTACAATCATATGCCTCCAGCTGTGGCAAAACTACAACTCCCAGCATGCCTGCACAGCCAAAAGATGTGTGGGCATGCTGGGAGTCGTAGTTTTGCAACAGTAGTAGGAACACAGCCTGCAGCAACACTGCTGTAAATCTGAGTTTTACCCATCATATGCCTCCAGCTGTTGCAAAACTAGAACTCATAGGATGTTTGGGCATGCTGGGAGCTGTTGTTTTGCAAAAGCTGTAAGCACACAGTGTGTGTATTGTAGGGATCGACCAAAATCGATTTTTTTAGGGCCGATACCGATACTCTGTGGAGGTTAGGGCCGATAGCCGATAACTTATACCGATATTCCGGTATAAGTTATCGGGCGCTTAACATCAATGAGCTGCAGCGGCTTTTGCGGTGCCAGAGACCGCCGCCGCCACTTGCTTCTCTCCCCCTGCCTGTCCTGGGGTTCTCCTGAGTCCTATCACCGCGACCAACCCACCACCACCACCGCGCCCCGGCCAGAGACCACCACCGCCGCTGCCCCATTGCCTCCCCCATTCCCGGTTTTATAATTACCTAATCCCGGGGTTCGTGGTACGTGCTACTTCTGGCTCCGGCGGCGTCCTCCTGAGCTGTCACTGTGTGCACTGACACTGACGTCGCGTTGAGGACGTCACTCGTCATTGCGCAGCGTACAGCGTAACACAGGAGCCAGGAGCCGCAGGAGCCAGAAGTAGCCCGGGCCCCGGGAACAGGTAATTATAAAACTGGGGATGGGGGAGGCAATGGGGCAGCGGCGGCGGTGGTCTCTGGCCGGGGCAGTGCGGGGGTGGGGGCGGTGCGGGGCATTATCGGTAAGGTAATTGCCGATAACGTCCAAAATCATTAATATCGGCCGATAATATCAGCCAAACCGATCGGTCGATCCCTAGTATATAGCATAAAACCAGAAAGGAAACGGTTACAGATGCTCTCTCCCGAGACCAGTGACTGACAAGAGTGAGGGAGGGGGAGTGGTTATCACCTGAGGAGAAGAAAGGGACCCGCCCCCCTGCTTCTGGTCGACAACATTAAGGTAATTCAGAAATAAAGCCAATTCTAAGAGAAATATAGGTCATAGACACATAAAAATGATATGGACATGATCAGGATGAGATACTGAGCAACATATAACACATTTTTTTTTGGGGGGTGATCTGCCAGGTAAACTTTAACACACAGTAGTATCTACATTCCGTTGTGCTCCATCTGACTAACCCAAAGTCAGCTCTGCGATATCTATGTTTACAAAAAGAATTTAAAACTATAACGTAAATTCACACATTACTCTTAAAGGCAACCTGTCACTTGTTCCGTGCTGCCCAAACCACAGGCTTCGGGATGTCGAGACACCATGATTTACTCTGGGATGCTCAGACTTTCCAGAGAAATCATAGTTTAAAACAGCCACTGGGACACGGGTAACTAGGCATTTCCCAGCGGCTGCTCGCTGCCCCTCTGGCCTTGAGTGACGCATCTTTTTCTAGAAGTGGCTACCCCCTCCCGTTACTACTTCCACTGGTCCCTGCAGCTAACCCTTCAGAATAAACTTATTTTGTCTCGGCATCTCACTGCCCAAACCACAGTGACAGGTTCCCTTTAAACTTTAAAGCATTCTGATGATTTTGTTGATAGCAAGATGAAATCTTAAAAATCTTTAACATAGTTTCTTAGAAAGTGGGCCAACTTTGTACAACCATTTTAGGGTTGTTTTGACAGCAAACATTATGGCATATCATTATTAGATGTGTCTTATTAGGGGTTCTTATAAAAAGGACACAGTGGGACTTAATTTTCCATCACCGTGTATAAAGCACAATTTTTATCTCTGTAATTCAGAGTGCTGTATACATACGCGGGTGACTGACTTCTCCAACCATTTGGGACCTAGATATAGGAGCCTCATTTTCCCATTCAGTGATATTCCTAATAGTGGGACCTTTGGTTAGCAGACTTTAAAGCGTACCTGTCATATCACAGAAAAAAATATTGCTTATATATGTTACCCACTAGATCATGCAGATGGTTTAGGTGTCTTTTTATTTGGCTCACAAATCCCTCTCTTCTGCTGCTCACTCATTCTGACATCCATTGCTCAGGAAGGAGTGTGTCCGGGGCAAGTACTGAGCCCGCCTCAGTCACTTCCCCCCTGAGTCTGCTGTTTTGATCTAGGTCTCCATATCCAATCACTGCAGGCCGCTCTTTAACCCCCTACTCTCTGTTATTATGCTGCATTCTGATAGGACAGGAGTGAGCACAGAGAAGTGCTAGTCATCACTTCCTGGATTTTGTCCCAGCCTGTGCTTCAGCTGGGACATAGTCTTGCCTACAATCATCCGTGGCTTCCACTTAATGCTTAATGTAGATAATACTATTTTATATATATTTGTAATATAGATTAGTTAAAAAATGTGTATGTTTTATTTCAAATTGTTTTTATTAGAATTTTTCAAGAAATATAACAAAGAATTATGTGAATAATAAGATATTACTCTTAAACATCAGTCTTTTACACAGTGGTGTGGAAATAAAAAAAATAAAAACTTGTCCAAGAAACTAAAATGGAGCACAATCTACTTAACTCTCATGAAAATCCACTTGTCCTGATACACTAAATAATTTCAACCAAAGTATTACGTAAATAAGGTCTTTATTAATTCATTTATTTAGTATTTACACTTAAATTTTTCCTTCTACTATAATAGCCATAACTCTTATTTTTCCATCTACGGACCCATATGAGGGCTTCTTTTTTGCGGGACCAGTTGTACTTTGTATTGACACCTTAATTTTTTCCATAACTTATGCTCCTAATTAGAGATGAGCGAATTTACAGTAAATTCGATTCGTCACGAACTTCTCGGCTCGGCAGTTGATGACTTTTCCTGCATAAATTGGTTCAGCCTTCAGGTGCTCCGGTGGGCTGGAAAAGGTGGATACATTCCTAGGAAAGAGTCTCCTAGGACTGTATCCACCTTTTCCAGCCCACCGGAGCACCGGAAAGCTGAACTAATTTATGCAGGAAAAGTCATCAACTGCTGAGCGGAGAAGTTCGTGACAAATCGAATTTACTGTAAGTTCGCTCATCTTTACTCCTAATAAAAAAAAAATATTATATATTATTATATAATATTATTGTATAAATTTGTGAGGTGAAATTGAAAACAAAAAAGCAATTTTGAAATGTTGTTGTTTGTTTTTTTATGCCATTCACCTTCTGGTTAAACTTACATGTTATTTTGATACTTAAGTCGGCCTGATTACAACAATACCAAATTAATAATTAAAAAAATATCTAAACTTTTTAATAAAAAAAAAAAAATTCTTACCCCTATAACATTGAAAAACATTTTTTTTTATTAGCGGGCTGTATGAGGGTTCATTTTTTTGTGCTTTAGTCTGCTCTATGTATTGGTACCATTTTGGTATTGATAAGACTTTTTAAACGCTTTATACTTAATTTTTTCTTGGCTATGATGTTTTTAAAAAAAATGCAATTCTGTGGGTTTTATTTATTTATTTATTTTTTAACGTTAACACCTAACACCATTGACCGTACGGGATGAATAATGTTATATTTTAATAGTTCGGACAATTACGCACTCGCCAATTTGAATATTCATTGTCTCGGGTCATGTGAGCACTGCGCCGACTGAGACTGGAAGTGTGGGTGGCTCTGTGCACTGAGGACAAGCAGGGCTCTGCGCACTAAGGACAAGCAGGGCTCTGCACACTGAGGACAAGCAGGGCTCTGCACACTGAGGACAAGCAGGGCTCTGTACACTGAGGACAGGCGGGGCTCTGTACACTGAGGACAAGCAGGGCTCTGTACACTGAAGACAAACAGGGATCTGTACACTGAGGACAAGCAGGTCTCTGTACACTGAGGACAAACAGGGATCTGTACACTGAGGACAAGCGGGACTCTGTACACTGAGGACAAGCAGGGCTCTGTGCACTGGGGACAAGCAGGGCTCTGTACACTGAGGACAAGCAGGGCTCTGTACACTGAGGACAAACAGGGATCTGTACACTGAGGACAAGCGGGACTCTGTACACTGAGGTCAAGCAGGGTTCTGTACACTGAGGACAAGCAGGGCTCTGTACACTGAGGACAAGCGGGGCTCTGTACACTGAGGACAAGCGGGGCTCTATACACTGAGGACAGGCAGGGCTCTGCGCACTGGGGACAAGCAGGGCTCTGTGCACTGAGGACAAGCAGGGCTCTGTATAGTGAGGTCAAGCAGGGCTCTGTACACTGAGGACAAGCAGGGCTCTGTACCTAAGGACGAGCAGGGCTCTGTACACTGAGGACGAGCAGGGCTCTGTACACTGAGGACAAGCAGGGCTCTGTACCTGAGGACAAGCGGGGCTCTGTACACTGAGGACAAGCGGGGCTCTGTACACTGAGGACAAGCGGGGCTCTGCACACTGAGGACAAGCGGGGCTCTGTACACTGAGGACAGTGTACAGCCCTGTGCACACCGGTTTTGATAAGTCTCCCCCATAATGTTATTATTTACATTATATAAAATGTTATTTCTAATAACAGGTACATTTTAACATTGCACCATTGTAGAGTACATATAAACAGCCTGTACCAAGTATAAAGAAAGCAGCGATAGATGATCCAATGCCTTCCTTGATTTGTTATGGCCAAGTCATTGATGTTCTAAAATAAGGAGCCGCCCAGGACTGCGCTGACTCCTTGTGGAGTACATTACAGTATTTCCTGTATGTCATGGAGTGATCTCAAGGTGCCTAATAGAGTGGAAGGCTCCGGGCTGATTCACCTCCTCAGGAAGAGCAAGCCTTGGCATGAGCGATGCCGAATCCTTCACATATCAAAGAAGAAGATGATATCATGAAACCTACCGAGGACAGAACGTCAAGATACCTGATTCAGCCATTCAGCAGAACACCACACTGCGTGACTTGTATCACTTTGCTGGTATTTGTGTGAGTACGCCATGAAATGCATCCACCTGTGGACTACACATCACCAGAGGAACGTGCTGTGTCTTCCAGTGGAAATCAGGGCATGTTATAGGGAAAAAAAATTAACCAGGCTATAAATGGGCACTGTCAGGATCAAAAACTTTTTATATGTTGTACATCTTAGCATATCATTAACCTTTTTAATTTGCTTCCTTAAAAATTATCTCCTTTTAATAGAAATCATGCCTTTCAATAGACCACTAGTGGTCCCCATACCATCCAGAGCATAATCCTGTCCGGCTGCAACATCATCTTTGTCCCAGCTGAAGCACCAGCTTGGACAAAATCCTGGAAGGGATGGCGAGACTAATATTCCTCTGTGCTCACTCCTGTCAGACTGCAGCATGAACACAGAGAGGAGGGGGGTTACAGAGCAGCTTGCAGTGATTGGTTGAAGAGGCACAGCAGACTCAGGGAGGAAGTGAATGCATGGTAAGTGAGGGCGGCTCAGTGCTTGCCTTGGACACACCCCTTCCTGAGCAGTGGATGTCAGAATGAGTGAGCAGCAGAACGGAGTGATTTGTGAGCAAAATACAGAAGCTAGACACATAAAAAAAAGACATGTAAAGCATTTGTTTGACTAAGGCTGGGTTCACACTACGTTTTGTACTTACGATTCCCGTATACGGCTGGGAGGAGGGGGGGGGGCTTAATCGCAGCGCCCTCACTCAGCCGTATAGGGGAACCGTATTTTTCGGCTGTATGCGGTTTCCCGACCGTAGGCAAAAACGCGGTCGACCACGTTTTTGCTGGCGGTTGGGAAACCGCATACGGCCGAAAACGCAGCCGACCGGAGGCTGCGGTTCACTCCGGTCGGCTCATAGACATGCATTAAATACTGTTCCCCTATACGGCTGAGTGCGGGCGCCGCGATTAAGCCCCACCCCACCCACCCCCCTCCTCCCAGCAGTATACGGGAACCGTAAGTACAAAACGTAGTGTGAACCCAGCCTTAGTGAGTAACATATAGAAGTATTATGTTTTTTCTGTGATATGACAGGTACACTTTAAGCTCCATCTTGTTCTGCAGACATTGTAAGAGGAAATATCTAGATAGTGTCCTGCTGGGGCTTTTCTCCTCAGTGACCTTACCAAAGATTACATTATAGAGATTATCTATAGCATGTAAAGTATGTTTCAATGGCATGGCCAAGTATGTTTTGTACAAATGGCACCTGTAGGAATCAGCCAGCTATTACTCTACCTCTAAATGCCTCTTATTGTTGGTCTTTGGAGTTTGGTGTGTTCCATCATGTCAAAGCATTACTCCAATGGGACCAAACATCACTTATCCTGTTGTTGGTAGGAAAACCTTTTTTAGGAAATTGTTACCAACAAAAGCTCTTTGTGATGTTTTTAAGTCAATGTACAGTGTTGAATCTATGCGTATATATATCAGAAGATCAAGCTAAGCATAGGGCATACAAGCCTTTAATCTGTTGAGAGTAAATATTACCCCCAGAATCAAAGGAACATTAATATGTTCTTCCATCCAGTAGCATCATGGTATTAACCTTTTTCTCTCCAGGAGCCACAGTATAAAGCAGTCAGGTGACTGGAGACCTGGAAAACCTTTATGCCAAAGCCTATCATGTCCAGAGTGCCCAGATATATACATACAGTCATGGCCGTAAATGTTGGCACTCCTGAAATTTTTCTAGAAAATGAAGTATTTCTCACAGAACAGGATTGCAGTAACACATGTTTTGCTATACATATGTTTATTCCCTTTGTATGTATTGGAAATAAACCAAAAAAAGGAGGAAAAAAAAAGCAAATTGAACATAATGTCACCAAACTCCAAAAATGGGCTGGACAAACTTATTGGCTCCCTTTCAAAATTGAGGAAAAATAAGATTGTTTTGAAGCATGTGATGCTCCTTTAAACTCACCTGTGTCAAGGAACAGGTGTGGGCAATATAAAAATCACACCTAAAAGCAAATAAAAAGGAGAGAAGTCCACGTAGTCTTTGTATTGTGTGTCTGTGTGTGCCACACTAAGCATGGACAACAGAAAGAGGAGAAGAGAACTGTCTGAGGACTTGAGGATCAAAATTGTGGAAAAATATAAAAAATCCCAAGGTTACAAGCCCATCTCCAATAATCTAGATTTGCCTTTGTCCATAGTGTGCAACATTATCAAGACGTTTGCAACCCATGGCACTGTAGCTAATCTCCCTGTGCGTGGATGGAAGAGAAAAATTGATGAAAGGTGTCAACGCAGGATAGTCCGGATGATGTATAAGCAACCCCAAACAAGTTCCAAAGATATTCAAGCTGTCCTGCAGGCTCAGGGAGCATCAGTGTCAGCGCAAACTATCAGTCGATATTTAAATGAAAGGAAACGCTATGGAGGAGACCCAGGAGGACCCCACTATGGAGGAGACCCAGGAGGACCACACTATGGAGGAGACCCAGGAGGACCCCACTGCTGACACATAGACAGAAAAAAGCAAGACTACATTTTACCAAAATGAACTGGAGTAAGCCAAAACCCTTCTGGGAAAACATCTTGTGGACAGATGAGACCAAGATAGAGCTTTTTGGTAAAGCACATCATTCTACTGTTTACCGAAAATAGAATGAGGCCTACAAAGAAAAGAACACAGTACCTACAGTGAAATATGGTGAAGGTTCAATGATGTTTTGGGTTCTTTTGCTGCCTCTGGCACTGGGTGCTTTGAATGTGTACAAGGCATCATGAAATCTGAGGATTACCAACAGATTTTGGGCCGCACTGTACAGCCCAGTGTCAGAAAGCTGGGTTTGTATCAGAGATCTTGGGTCTTCCAGCAGGACAATGATCCCAAACATACGTCAAAAAGCACCCAGAAATGGATGGCAACAAAGAGCTGGAGAGCTCTGAAGTGGCAGCAATGAGTCCAGATCTAAATCCCATTGATCACCTGTGGAGAGATCCTAAAATTGCTGTTGGGAAAAGGCGCCTTCCAATAAGAGAGACCTGGAGCAGTTTGTAAAGGAAGAGCGGTCCAACATTCCGGCTGAGAGGTGTAAGGAGCTTATTGATGGTTATAGGAAGCCACTGATTTCTGTTATTTTTACCAAAGGGTGTGCAACCAAATATTAAGTTAAGGGTGCCAATAATTTTGTCCAGCCCATTTTTTGAGTTTGGTGACATTATGTCCAATTTGCTTTTTTTCCTCCCCTTTTTTGTTTAGTTCCAATACACACAAAGGGAATAAACATGTGTATAGCAAAACATGTGTTGCTGCAATCCTTTCCTGTGAGAAATACTTCATTTTCTAAAAACATTTCAGGGGTGCCAACATTTACGGTCATGACTGTAGATATATATATATTTTTTTTTTTTTTGCATTTTGTCCTATATTTTCTCTTCTGTACCTTTTTACTGCACTAATAAAATATGAGCAATACCTGGAGCATGAATGGATACAAGTACATTATAGCAGGAGACAGTAGGTGTTCCCAGGTGAAAGAGCAGCTCATATAACGTTTATTATATAGCAGTAGGTGACATACAAAGTGCATTATATAGCAGGAGGTGACATACAAAGTGCATTATATAGCAGGAGGTGACATACAAAGTGCATTATATAGCAGGAGGTGATATACAAAGTGCATTATGTAGCAGGAGGTGACATACAAAGTGCATTATATAGCAGGAGGTGACATATACAAAGTGCATTATATAGCAGGGGGTGATATACAAAGTGCATTATATAGCAGGAGGTGACATACAAAGTGCATTATATAGCAGGAGGTGATATATACAAAGTGCATTATATAGCAGGGGGTGATATACAAAGTGCATTATATAGCAGGGGGTGATATACAAAGTGCATTATATAGCAGGAGGTGACATACAAAGTGCATTATATAGCAGGAGGTGACATACAAAGTGCATTATATAGCAGGAGGTGATATATACAAAGTGCATTATATAGCAGGAGGTGACATACAAAGTGCATTATATAGCAGGAGGTGACATACAAAGTGCATTATATAGCAGTAGGTGATATACAAAGTGCATTATATAGCAGGAGGTGACATACAAAGTGCATTATATAGCAGGAGGTGATATACAAAGTGCATTATATAGCAGGAGGTGATATACAAAGTGCATTATATAGCAGGAGGTGATATATACAAAGTGCATTATATAGCAGGAGGTGACATACAAAGAGCAGTATATAGCAGGAGGTGACATACAAAGAGCAGTATATAGCAGGAGGTGACATACAAAGTGCATTATATAGCAGGGGGTGACATACAAAGTGCATTATATAGCAGGAGGTAACATATACAAAGTGCATTATATAGCAGGAGGTGATATACAAAGTGCATTATATAGCAGGAGGTGACATACAAAGTGCATTATATAGCAAGTAGTGACATACAAAGTGCATTATATAGCAGGAGGTGACATACAAAGTGCATTATATAGCAAGAGGTGACATATACAAAGTGCATTATATAGCAGGAGGTGACATATACAAAGTGCATTATATAGCAGGAGGTGACATATACAAAGTGCATTATATAGCAGGAGGTGACATATACAAAGTGCATTATATAGCAGGAGGTGACATATACAAAGTGCATTATATAGCAGGAGGTGACATACAAAGTGCATTATATAGCAGGAGGTGACATATACAAAGTGCATTATATAGCAGGAGGTGACATACAAAGTGCATTATATAGCAGGAGGTGACATATACAAAGTGCATTATATAGCAGGAGGTGACATACAAAGTGCATTATATAGTAGGAGGTGACATATACAAAGTGCATTATATAGCAAGTAGTGACATACAAAGTGCACTATATAGCAGGAGGTGACAAAGTGCATTATATAGCAGGAGGTGATATACAAAGTGCATTATATAGCAGGAGGTGATATACAAAGTGCATTATATAGTAGGAGGTGACATATACAAAGTGCATTATATAGCAGGAGGTGACATACAAAGTGCATTATATAGTAGGAGGTGACATATACAAAGTGCATTATATAGCAGGAGGTGACATATACAAAGTGCACTATATAGCAGAAGGTGACATACAAAGAGCAGTATATAGCAGGAGGTGACATATACAAAGTGCATTATATAGCAGGAGGTGACATATACAAAGTGCATTATATAGCAGGAGGTGACATATACAAACTGCATTATATAGCAGGAGGTGACATATACAAAGTGCATTATATAGCAGGAGGTGACATATACAAAGTGCATTATATAGCAGGAGGTGATATACAAAGTGCATTATATAGCAGGAGGTGACATACAAAGTGAATTATTTGTCGCAGCTCAAAATTTATGTTCTCTTCCCTTTAGAGGTCACTCTGCTAAGTTCTCTGTCACCCCTGGCAAATGATGCACTTTATATGTCACCCCCTGCCAAATAATGTCCTGACAGCTGCTGGAAGTTGTAGTTTTGCAACAGCTGGAGAGCCTGTGACCTATTAAAATTTTAGAGAAATTCCATGTACAATTTCCAATGACACAACCATTGCTATAAGCATTACAGCAACAGGATAAAAATGTAACAAAAATACCACAAATCTTAAAAATAGCATTTATTTCATGTCACTCCTGTCATGCCTCAGCATACAGCACAGAATTTATGTTCTCTTCCTTTTAGCAGGCCTGGCAAATAATGCACTTTGTATATGTCACCCCCTGCTATATAATGCACTTTGTATGTCCCCCCTGCTATATAATGCACTTTGTATATGTCACCTCCTGCTATATAATGCACTTTGTATATCACCCCCTGCTATATAATGCACTTTGTATGTCACCCCCTGCTATATAATGCACTTTGTATGTCACCTCCTGCTATATAATGTACTTTGTATGTCACCTCATGCTATATAATGCACTTTGTATATGTCACCTCCTGCTATATAATGCACTTTGTATATGTCACCTCCTGCTATATAATGCACTTTGTATATGTCACCTCCTGCTATATAATGCACTTTGTATATCACCCCCTGCTATATAATGCACTTTGTATGTCACCCCCTGCTATATAATGCACTTTGTATGTCACCTCCTGCTATATAATGTACTTTGTATGTCACCTCCTGCTATATAATGCACTTTGTATGTCACCCCCTGCTATATAATGCACTTTGTATATCACCCCCTGCTATATAATGCACTTTGTATGTCACCTCCTGCTATATAATGCACTTTGTATGTCACCTCCTGCTATATAATGCACTTTGTATGTCACCTCCTGCTATATAATGCACATTGTATGTCACCTCCTGCTATATAATGCACTTTGTATGTCACCCCCTGCTATATAATGCACTTTGTATATCACCTCCTGCTATATAATGCACTTTGTATGTCACCTCCTGCTATATAATGCACTTTGTATGTCACCCCCTGCTACATAATGCACTTTGTATGTCACCTCCTGCTATATAATGCACTTTGTATGTCCCCCCTGCTATATAATGCACTTTGTATGTCACTCTTGCTATATAATGCACTTTGTATGTCACCTCCTGCTATATATTGCACTTTGTATGTCACCTCCTGCTATATAATACACTTTGTATGTCACTACTTGCTATATAATGCACTTTGTATGTCACCCCCTGCTATATAATGCACTTTGTATGTCACCTCCTGCTATATAATGCACTTTGTATGTCACCTCCTGCTATATAATGCACTTTGTATGTCACCTCCTGCTATATAATGCACTTTGTATATGTCACCTCCTGCTATATAATACACTTTGTATGTCACCTCCTGCTATATAATGCACTTTGTATGTCACCTCCTGCTATATAATGCACTTTGTATGTCACCTCCTGCTATATAATTCACTTTGTATGTCACCTCCTGCTGTATAATGCACTTTGTATGTCATCTCCTGCTATATATTGCACTTTGTATATATCACCTCCTGCTATATAATGCACTTTGTATGTCACCTCCTGCTATATAATGCACTTTGTATGTCATCTCCTGCTATATATTGCACTTTGTATGTCACCTCCTGCTATATAATACACTTTGTATGTCACTACTTGCTATATAATGCACTTTGTATGTCACCTCCTGCTATATACTGCACTTTGTATGTCACCTCCTGCTATATAATGCACTTTGTATGTCACCTCCTGCTATATAATGCACTTTGTATGTCACCTCCTGCTCTATAATGCACTTTGTATATGTCACCTCCTGCTCTATAATGCACTTTGTATGTCACCTACTGCTATATAATGCACTTTGTATGTCACCTACTGCTATATAATGCACTTTGTATGTCACCTCCTGCTATATAATGCACTTTGTATATATCACCTCCTGCTATATATTGCACTTTGTATGTCACCTCCTGCTATATAATGCACTTTGTATGTCACCCCCTGCTATATAATGCACTTTGTATGTCACCTCCTGCTATATAATTCACTTTGTATGTCACCCCCTGCTATATAATGCACTTTGTATGTCACCTCCTGCTATATAGTGCACTTTGTATATCACCTCCTGCTATATAATGCACTTTGTCACCTCCTGCTATATAATGCACTTTGTATGTCACCTCCTGCTATATAATGCACTTTGTATGTCACCCCCTGCTATATAATGCACTTTGTATGTCACCTCCTGCTATATAATTCACTTTGTATGTCACCTCCTGCTATATAATGCACTTTGTATATCACCTCCTGCTATATAATGCACTTTGTATATATCACCTCCTGCTATATAATGCACTTTGTATGTCACCTCCTGCTATATAATGCACTTTGTATATCACCTCCTGCTATATAATGCACTTTGTATGTCACCTCCTGCTATATAATGCACTTTGTATGTCACCTCCTGCTATATAATGCACTTTGTATGTCACCTCCTGCTATATAATGCACTTTGTATGTCACCTCCTGCTATATAATACACTTTGTATGTCACCTCCTGCTATATAATGCACTTTGTATGTCACCTCCTGCTATATAATGCACTTTGTATGTCACCTCCTGCTATATAATGCACTTTGTATATGTCACCTCCTGCTATATAATGCACTTTGTATATGTCACCTCCTGCTATATAATGCACTTTGTATATCACCTCCTGCTATATAATGCACTTTGTATGTCACCTCCTGCTATATAATGAACTTTGTATATCACCTCCTGCTATATAATGCACTTTGTATATGTCACCTCCTGCTATATAATGCACTTTGTATATCACCTCCTGCTATATAATGCACTTTGTATATCACCTCCTGCTATATAATGCACTTTGTATATCACCCCCTGCTATATAATGCACTTTGTATGTCACCTCCTGCTATATAATGCACTTTGTATATGTCACCTCCTGCTATATAATGCACTTTGTATATCACCTCCTGCTATATAATGCACTTTGTATATCACCTCCTGCTATATAATGCACTTTGTATGTCACCTCCTGCTATATAATGCACTTTGTATATCACCTCCTGCTATATAATGCACTTTGTATGTCACCTCCTGCTATATAATGCACTTTGTATATGTCACCTCCTGCTATATAATGCACTTTGTATGTCACCTCCTGCTATATAATGCACTTTGTATATCACCTCCTGCTATATAATGCACTTTGTATATGTCACCTCCTGCTATATAATGCACTTTGTATGTCACCTCCTGCTATATAATGCACTTTGTATGTCACCCCCTGCTATATAATGCACTTTGTATGTCACCCCCTGCTATATAATGCACTTTGTATGTCACCCCCTGCTATATAATGCACTTTGTATGTCACCCCCTGCTATATAATGCACTTTGTATGTCACCCCCTGCTATATAATGCACTTTGTATGTCACCTCCTGCTATATAATGCACTTTGTATGTCACCCCCTGCTATATAATGCACTTTGTATGTGACCCCCTGCTATATAATGCACTTTGTATGTCGCCCCCTGCTATATAATGCACTTTGTATGTGACCCCCTGCTATATAATGCACTTTGTATGTCACCTCCTGCTATATAATGCACTTTGTATGTCACCCCCTGCTATATAATGCACTTTGTATGTCACCCCCTGCTATATAATGCACTTTGTATGTCACCCCCTGCTATATAATGCACTTTGTATGTCACCCCCTGCTATATAATGCACTTTGTATGTCACCCCCTGCTATATAATGCACTTTGTATGTCACCCCCTGCTATATAATGCACTTTGTATGTCACCTCCTGCTATATAATGCACTTTGTATGTCACCCCCTGCTATATAATGCACTTTGTATGTGACCCCCTGCTATATAATGCACTTTGTATGTCGCCCCCTGCTATATAATGCACTTTGTATGTGACCCCCTGCTATATAATGCACTTTGTATGTCGCCCCCTGCTGTTTAATGCAGTTTGTATGTCGCCCCCTGCTGTTTAATGCATTTTTTTTTTTGTCGCCCCCTTCCAAATAATGCTCTTTGTATGATGCCCCCTGCCATATGATGTGTCATATGATGTGCATTATATGGCAGGGGGTGATACTAAGTGCATTATTCACCAGGGGTGACAGTCAGCATAGCAGAGTGCCCTCTAGAGGAAAGAGAACACACATTCTATGCTGTATCCTGAGGCATGATGGGAGTGACGGTATAAATGCTATACTTAAGATTTGTGGTATTTACCCTGTAGCTTTAATACTTATTGCACCTGATTATGTCATTGGAAATTGTACATGGAATTTCTCTGAAAACTCAACAGGACAGTGTTCTTCAACCTGTGGCCCTCCAGCTGTTTCAAAACTACTTCTCCTAGGGCAGTGGTCTCAAACTGTGGCTCTCCAGATGTTGCAAAACTTCAACTCCCAGCATGCCCGGACAGCCAACGGCTGTCCGGGCATGCTGGGAGTTGATGTTTTGCAACATCTGGAGGTCCACAGTTTGGAGACCACTGTTCTAGGGGCTGTCAGGACATGCTGGGAATCGTAGTTTTGCAACAGTAGAAGAGCCACAGGTTGGGGAACACTGTCCTAATGGCTCATTGCATTAAGGTCATTGCAGTCCAAAGTGGTTTATATGCCAAAAAAGTAACATTTTAGCTCCTGTATATATTAAAGCCAATACCGCCATAAACTTATTTTGATACATATGCCAAAAATAACTTGGCCAACAGTAGACCCATGAAGGCGTGTTGTGTGTACTCTGTACATTATCTTCACCTTCCGTCCCTCCATCAAAGGTGTCTTTTAGGTTATGGGTAAAGGATATTTTCCAGCACGTGATGTTTACAGTGTAAACTGGCAAGGTGATGTGTTTTTACGTTGACTGAGAGCCCAGTCTCCGTGTCAGGATTTCGCAACACCTCATTTAGTTCTCAGGGCCTGTGATTTGTGGCTGTGGACGTGACTGGAGGAAGGTTAATTATTCACCGGATGGAACGTGCTGCCCCGACACCGCGCCGCAAAAGGGACGATCTATCATAAACACTGAGCAATTTCGTGATAAACTCTCCACATCAATCATTCCTTAAAGGGGTTTTCCACCATAAGGTAATTTTAGTACGTACCTGGCAGACAGTAATGGACATGCTTAGGAAGGATCTGCGCTTGTCTTGGGGCTAAATGGCTATGTTGTGAGATTACCATAACACTGTGGCTAGCTTTTTGTGAACTGGTATTTCCTGTTTGAGTTTCTCTTTTTTGACTACAAATCCCATAATTCCATTTTCCTCCTTCTCACACATCAGCCACCCCACCCACTGAAACATAAATGAGCTGCATCCATTCAAAAGACCTGTGATTTTCAATCAGGGTGCCTACAGCTGTTGCATTAATTGCAGATTGATCTCTCTCCCACCAAGCGATCGCTCCACCCATTGAAGCAGACAGGCTCCCTGTCATCAGCTGACTAGTGAGTCAAGTCTCGGCCGCATTGCAAGCTGGGAAAACAGGGAGACAACAGTCATTTTGTTTGCTGGGAAAAATAAATATTGGGGTTAAAATCACAGAAGAATTGTGAGAAAACCGTCACACACAGGTACAGACACTATATTATGGACTACACTAACTTTACAGCCCCTGTAGCATAGTCAAATAAAAAAAAAAATTCCTGGAATACCCCTTTAAAGTATACCTGCAACGTGTGCCGCTGGGTTGTGCCCAAAATGCGGTATACGTTTCTTTGTGGCGGCCCATTGTATAGGCATGCACAGCAGAACATCACTTTTCTATCATTTTTACAATCATAAGAAAGGAACTTTTTTTTTTTAAGTTTTGCTTCAAATGGGGAAAAAAAAAATCACAACGATCACTAATACAAATGCGTTCAACTGAGTCCTGTGCCCCTTCGTTTCTGCCTGACTTTACACAGAGAGTGGAGCAAGCGGTGTTCCCATCCATACAAGGTCTATGAGACTTCCGCTTTGAAATTGAAGGCAGTAATTCCGCTTACTAAAATGTATAGTATAGTGAATGGGTTTCCGTTCACAAATTCACAATCCGCTTGAAAATTTCCGCCTGAAGAATGGCGTTGCTCATTTTTCAGGCGGAAATACCGTATTTTTCGCCCTATAGGACGCACCGGCGTATAAGACGCACCCAATTTATAGGTGCAAAATCTAAAAAAATTAAGATTTTGAACCCAATAGTGGTCTTCAACCTGCGGACCTCCAGATGTTGCAAAACTACAACTCCCAGCATGCCCGGACAGCCGTTGGCTCTCCGGGCATGCTGGGAGTTGTAGTTTTGCAACATCTGGAGGTCTGCAGATTGAAGACCACTGCATAGGAGGTAATACTCACGTGTGCCCGCCGCTCCGGACCCGTCACCGCTGCCCTGGATGTCGCTCCATCGCTGTCGCCGTGTCCCCGTCGCTCCGAAACGTCTCTGCTGCCGGCCGGGTATCCTCGCTCTCCGTCGCCGCCATCACGTCGTTATGCACGTCGACGCACGTACCCGACGTGATGACGAGGAAGGAGAGCGCCGGCCATACAGGGGATCCCTGAACGGAGAAGACACAGAGGAGGCAGGTAAGGTCCCTCCCGGTGTCCTGTAAGCACTAACCCGGCTATTCAGTCGGGCTGTTCGGGACCACCGCGGCGTCAAATCGCGGCGGTCCCAAACAGCCCGACTGAACAGCCGGGTTAGTGTCACTTTCGCTTCAGATGCGGCGGTCAGCTTTGATCGCCGCGTCGGAAGGGTTAATACAGGGCATCACCGCAATCGGTGATGTCCTGTATTAGCCGCGGGTCCCGGCCGTTGATGGCCGCAGGGACCGCCGCGATAGGGGTGTATTCGCCGTATAAGACGCACCGACTTTTTCCCCCCAGTTTTGGGGAAGAAAAAGTGCGTCTTATACGGTGAAAAATACGGTACTTGCAGAACACATTGCAGTCTATTGGAGACTGCGGTGTCTGCGTGGTCCTAGTGCCGACTGATTCAGTCAGCGCTGGCTGCACTCTGAATTTCCTGGCGGAAATTTTCTACCCGGAGATTCCGCAGTGTAAACCTAGCCTTAGGGTCTATTCACACCGCAGAATTTCCGCTTACGGAATTCAGTCTCACATGAAATAGTTACTCTGGCGCTAAGAAATCTTATCCCCTATCCAAAGCATAGGGGATAAGATGCCTGATGGGGAACCCCCGTGATCTTCCATGCCGCACCCCGTTAGAATCAGCCCCCGGAGCATGCTTGCTCCGGGTCTGATTACTGGCGATCACAGGGGCCGGAGCATAGTGACGTCACGGCTGCGCCCCCGTGTGACGTCACGCTCCGCCCCCTCAATGCAAGCCTATGGGAGGGGATAAGATGACTTGGCGCCGGAGTACCCCTATAAAGCGCATAGACTTCTATGGGATTCCGCACTCCCATTCACACTTCCGAATTTCCGCTCGCGGAAATTCGGAAGTGTGAATGGGAGTGTGGAATCCCATAGAAGTCTATGGGCTTTAGTTTGAAGCGGAAATTCTGCCGTGTGAATAGACCCTTAGAATTCTTCTTAAAGCCGAGCAGAAACAAAAATTAACAACACTGTTTTGTTCTTTATTTTTTATAAATTGTTGGGGTCTTAGCGCACAGACCCCAACAAATGAAAACTTCTGACTTGACACTATAGGGGGTAATTTATCAACTAGTGCGCCGCTGCAAAATTGCGTGTACAGTTATGGGGGGAAATTATCTTTAAAGGAGTACTCCGGTGGAAAACATTTTTTTTATAAATCGACTAATGCCAGAAAGTTAAACAGATTTGTAAATTACTTCTATTAAAAAAACTTTACCCTTCCAGTACTTTTTAGCAGCTGTATGCTACAGAAGAAATTCTTTTATTTTAAAATTTATTTTTTGCCTTGTCCACAGTGCTCTCTGTTGACACCTCTGTACATGTCAGGAACTGTCCAGAGCAGGAGAAAATCCCTATAGCAAACCTATGCTGCTATGGACAGTTCCTGACACGGACAGAGGTGTCAGCAGAGAGCACTGTAGACAAGACAAAAAAGGCATTCAAAAAGAAAAGAATTTCCTCTGTAGCATACAGCTGCTAAAAAGTACTGGAAGGGTAAAGATTTTTTAATAGATGTAATTTACAAATCTGTTTAACTTTCTGGCATCAGTTCATTTAAAAACAAAATAATTCCACCGAGCACCCCTTTAAGGGTGTGGTCACACATTGTGTATATGCTGTGTATTCTCCTATGAGCAGACACACAGGGCTGCCATGGGGGTGTGCAGTAAGATTTATGCCCTGTGTGCAGTGAGGTTTGGAGCCGGGCTTGTGCATCACAGTCATAGAGTGCTTGCCCCGCTTCCAAACCTCACTCGCTTCCAAACCTCACTCGCTTCCAAACCTCACTGCACACACAGGGTGTATTTCCCACTGTGCAGTGTGAAATACTCTGCATATATGCAATGTGTGACCCTACCCTCACACAAAGTCTGCTGCGCAAGTGCGTGCTTTTCCCAGTTGCTGCACAAAATGTATTATGTTGCCCGCGTCACTTCATAAATTTTGCACAAATAACTGGAAGCCCCCTGGATAGTACAAAAATGGCTGAACAGCTCATTCACATTCCTACGCCAGCTGATCACTGGATTAGATTGCGCAAAAATAAGTGATCAATTCATGGCCCCAACCAGTGCATCTGCGAGCTGTGAGCTATTAATCGCACAACAAGAACAATGATGAAGCCAGCGCAGACAACATTAAAATAGCGCTAAATTACACTCTCTCCTCAGTCCCACAAGTCCGCTACTTTGGAGTCACCTTCGATTCTGCACTGTATTTAAATTACACATCACCTACTTCTGCCTTCACCCCAAAAACATTTCTCAAATCCACTCATTCCTCAACTTAAAGGGGTTCTCCGCTGCACACATCTTATCCCCTATCTAAAGGATAGGGGGATAAGATGTTACATTTCTGCTGTTGCACCCCAGTCAATCGGTGCACGGAGCGATGACTGGCGATGTCAGCTGCCACGCCTCCTCCCTTCACCTTTATGGAAGGAGGCGTAATGGCTATGTTCTGGCCGTCACGCCTCCTACAATAGACATGAATGGAGAGGGTGTGACGTCACGAGTGCGGAAGCTGCAAACTTCCATGTTCCGGACGCGGACACTGCCGGCCCAGAGATTGCGTGGGTCCCGCCGCTGGGGACAGGGGATAACATGTGTACAGCGGAGTACCCCTTTAACTCCTGGTACCTGCCCTCATCATCTCCCACTTGGACTACAGCAACATCCTCCTCTGTGGCCTTCTATCAAACACTCTTGTTTTCCTTATATCCGTCTTTAAAAACTCTCTCTCTCACCTTGCTTTTCCTCTGCCTCTTTCCTGTGCCAATCCCTTCAATGGCTACCCGTTGCCCCATAAATACTGTTTAAACTGTTCACTATGACATACAAGGCCTTGTCTGTCCATACATCTCTGACCTGATCTCCTGAAGCCGCCCCTCACATAATCTCTGATCCTCTCAAGACCTTCTCAGCCTGTACTCTCCCCTCTTCTGCACCTCACACTATCGTATTCGAGACTTTCCCTGTGCTTCCCCCATACACCAGAACTCGCTTCCCCAAGATATCCGGCTCTCAGCCACCATCCAGACCTTCTAAAGCAACCTGACTGGAGGTGCAATCAGTAGTAAGGAGGGTTATAGGGTCCCACATTCCACTGTCAGCAGAAACATATCTTCTAAACATCCCACCCAGCGGGATTAGTAACATTCAATCTAAGCTCTTTTTACATATACTCCCTGCCGCCATGTGTCTTGGGGCTCAATGGTGGAGGAAAACTGAAAGCCCCCCATTCCAGGTGCTACTAGATAAAATCGCAGACATACGGAGAATGGAAAATATGTCCGCAGTGGTGGAAAACAGACTGGATGCTTTCCAGACATTGTGGTGTCAGTGGGATGAATATGTGGAATCCCTGAGAGTGGTCTGAGGAGGTGGACGGACCTCGAGGAGCTGGAGCCGAGCAGATACTTCATCTTTATTCTTTTTATCCTCCCTACCTACCTGTCTCTTTCTCTGTATAACCTCTCCCCCTTTCTGCCTCTTACAAACCTTCTACCTTCTACTTTTTTTATGTACATTATTTTATATCTTCTTCATTGCATGTTACCTGGATTATTGACCATAGGCTGAGGTGTAATAGATCCGGATTGTAAGGAAGTCTAAAGACATTACTAGTACTATCTTGACAGCCGCATCTATGCAGGTTACCATATTGTAACTTAATGTAGGATGAAGAACATAACCCTTGCGGTGGAGCTGCTAGTTCCAGTAAGAAGTAAAAGCCAGACCAGTTATAATATCAAACACTGGAGTGGTTTATTAAGAAGTATAAAAATGTTGATGACACGTTTCGGGGGAGCCACCCCTTCCTCAGATCATACTGATCTGAGGAAGGGGGTGGCTCCCCCGAAACGCGTCATCCACATTTTTATTGTTTTTATACTTCTTAATAAACCAATCCAATGTTTGATATTATCACTGGTCTGGCTTTTACTTCTTACTGGGACCAGCAGCTCCACCGCAAGGGTTATTTTCTTCTTCTTGTCATTGGCTTTCATCAGGATTAGATTATTACTTCTCCTGGAACCTGGGCATAGCAGCAGTTCCTCTTCATACTGGTAACCCACTTGTTGGTTTGATATGCAAATTTTTCATTCGCTCAAGGTGAGCGGCCATTACCTAAGGACAAGTTGTGCCCGCTAACTGCCTTATTCTACTCCACAAAAGGTTTAGTGGTAACACACGAGGCGCCTCCGTTGGTCTCTTTTTTTCCCTTCTATTCTTAGGTGCATATTGTAACTTGGTCTTGCTAATATGTAATGACCTTTGTTTATTATTTTATGTGCTTATATTTTCTTAAGTGTCAAATATCTGTTTTAATGAAAAAATGTTTAATAAAAAAAAAAATAGTTGAAATAAAAAAAAGAAAGCAACCTGAAGACCCATCTGTTCAAGAAAGCTTATTAGCTATACAATATCCCCTCTGCCACTGCACTAGGAACTAGGGATGTAAGAAAAAATCGATTTGCGCGATTATCGCGATTTTTCATTTGGCGATACTGAATCGATTTAAAATATTTTTGAATTGATCCTTTTAGGGATGTGGAATTTGTATCTCCTGATGCCCAGAACAGCATGTCCCGGGCGTCAGGAGATACAAATTGCACATTTGTGGAGCCGGGCAGGTGAATTTTTCCGGCTCGTGCAAGCAGGGCCGGATCTGACGCGGTGTCGCTATGGGTGTATGGAGCGGGCTCCCGACTCGTGTTCACTCCGTACTCTGCGGCCCCCGGCTGATTTCCGTAGCCGGGGGCCGCTGATGCATCTCCGCTGCTAATATCCAGCATGCGGCGCTCAGAGGGGTGTATGGAGCGGGCTCCGAACACCTGCCCGCTCCATACTCTGCAGCCCCCGGCTGTTTTCAATAGCCGGGGCCGCCGCTAATAGCCAGCATGTGGCGATCGCCACATCTGGCTATTAACCCTTTAGATCGCCACTGTCAAAGCTGACAGTGGCATCTAAAGGGATCTGTGAATGCTCCCTGGTTGGCTAGTGGGGTGGATCGCCCCCCCCCCCCCCCCCCGCAGTGCGATCGCATGCAGGCGATCCACTATAGAGGTAGCCGGAGGACTTACCTCTGCTTCCTGCTGTCCCGTGGCTCTGTCATTGATAGAGCCTGGCTTGACTAGGCTCTATCAATGGATCACAGATCAATGGAGTTCAGTAGAACTCTATTCATCTGTCCGAGGAATCTAATGATTCCTCCTAAAAGTCTAATAAAGTGTATAAAAAAAAAGTTTTAATAAAAGTGTAAAAGGCATTGTTTTTGAGACAGAATCGGGATATATCGCGATGTATAGGGATATATCGAATCGCCACACTTGTATCGCGATTTGAATCGTATCGCCAAATTCTTGGCGAATCATACCTCTACTAGGAACGGCTACTTCCCTAACTTCTCACCAATGACCTGCTTTCCCTTTCACCTACTGTTTCCCTCCCGTCCACCTATAGATTGCAAGCTCATATGGGCAAGGCCTGCTCTCTCCTATCAGTCATTTACTGTGTCATATTTACCATACTTGTGTCTGTTATATATTTTAATCCTTAACATATGTGCAGTGCCCTAGAACTAAGGGTGGTATAAAATTAATATAATAATAACAGGAATCTGTTTATCTAGGCCAATACCATCCGTGACATGTGGTAGTAATCTTATTTTTCTCGCTGGTGTCCTCTGAGGCTGCATTCACACCACGTTTTTGCAATACAGTTCCCGTATACGTTTTCAATGTGAAAACCGTATGGAACCGTATTGAAAACCGTTTTCCAAAAGATCCATCTGTCCGGTTTTTTTTCCTGTACCCAAAACCATAGCCTGCCACAGTTTTTGGTCCAGGTGATAAACCATATTGAAGCATATACTTTTTTTTGTGACATGGGAGTCAATGGGAACCGTACAGAACCGTATATGCGTACGGTTCCATCCGGATTGCACTATACTGTATTTAACTTTGCACAGTTTTTTTTTTCTTGGAATTTCAATCAAACTAGTGAAACTTTATTCATAATGGAGTGAGATTTAAAAACATATATATTTTTTTCTTAAAAAACGGATGCAACCGGACATCATTTTTCAAACCGTATACAGTTTTTAACCGTATGTGGGTTTCAATTTGTACACATGTTTTGATACAGCTTAGTCAGGTTTTGAGGAATCCGTTTTTCAACAAAAACCTGATACGGGAACTCTATTGCAAAAACGTGGTGTGAATGCAGCCTGAGAGGTGATATAGGGGGATCTGATGCCATTGAAGGCTCCTGTTTCTAGTAACCTGTACGGTGTCGGCTCTCATGACCTTCATTGTGTACAGATCACCTGTCACTTACCACCCTCAGAGCAGCATTTCTGGCCTGAGATAATATTACATGTTATTCAGGATAAAAAAAAATTAAGTCCATCAGGTTCAGGTGCATTTTCTCACTTTGCTGATACTGAAGGGGAAATCCCTGGAGAGTTTGCTGCATATTCACTAAAGGGAAAATATTCCTTCCTGGTTCCTTAGGTGACATATTAAATCAATCATCCGTAATACAAATAGATATAAATTTTGAAAAGGATTATGTTTTGTTGAAATAATCTCATACATTGCCCCTTAAAACTTAAAGGGGTACTCTGCCCCTAGACATCTTATCCCCTATACAAAGAATAGGGGAAAAGATGTCTGATCACGGGGGTCCCGCTGCTGGGGACCCTGGCGATCTCGGCTGCAGCACCCCAGACATCCGGTGCATGGAGCAAACCTCGCTCCGTGCCGGATGACTGGCGATGCAGGGCGAAACATTATGGTCAAGCCCCGCTCTTGACGTCACGGCCATCATGCCCCCTCCCATAGACTTGCATTGAGGGGGCGTGACCGTGACGTCACAAGCCTCCATGGCTGCACCCAATGCTCTAAACGAACGCCGGGTACAGTAGGGAGATTGCGGGGGTCCCCAGCGGCAGTCCCCACGATCAGACCTCTTATCCCCTTTCCTTTGAATAGGGGATAAGATGTCTAAGGGCTGAGTACCTCTTTAATAAGTATGTTATCCAGCATTAATTGATGTGGCAGACAGTTCTTAGTGCTTTATGGCACTTGCATATCCCATCAAGCAGAGGGACCTTTGCTTATAGACTTCCCTATGGGATTAAGCACCTGGTCTTTATTATTAGGCCCACATTACAGTTTATTCAGGTGCAGATAGTTGCAGTGGTCTCCAGATGAAAATAGGGGCAGTGGTCCCCAAACAAGTCCTCAATGTCCACCAATATCCCAGATTTTTTCAATTACTCCATTGGAATAGAACAGGCAAAAATAAAAATCCATTTATCATTGCCTTCTTGACATTTTATTGGCTAAAAGTTGGCAAAATTTTGCTCAATTTGCTCAAAACTGTGAAATCTCCCCCCATATTCCTTGTACTTACCTTCTTCTAGCTTAGTTTTCTTCCTAGTCAGTCCAATTAGTTCTTGGTCCAGTCTTGTGTAGTTTTTGTTGTTGTTATTTTTCCCAATTTGATATTGTTGCCCAATTTTGGTTTAAATTAGGGTTTTGTAGATTAGGGTTTTCTTTCGGATATTTTCAGGCACATTTAGGATCAGTGGGAACTTTTGTTTTTTCCTGTTCTTCCTCACACTGAGGAATTGGAGAGAAATTTACTCGAGTATTTCCGCTTGCTTATTCCACTCCGAATCATCCAACAATGAAAGTTCCATTGAAGTGAATAGGATGTGTTTTTTCTACTGAAAAAATGAGTTTTTCGCAGAATTTGTGCAGAATTCCATTCGCAAATTCCAGACAAATTGCACAAAATTCTGCGTAAATTCCTTGTAAATTCTGCACAAGGGAGAAAATGGCAAAAAAATTAATTTTTCTGACCAAAATGATTCCTTTTCCATTCCACCCCAAATCCCTAAAGGGATTTTACAGGATTAGACAACCAAAGCTGAATTTTTCAAATAACAGCACCACACTCTCCACACTGCTACGGTTGTGTGTGGTATTGCAGCTCAGTTCAAGGTAGAGTGAATTAAGTCAAGTTGAAATACCACACACAACCAGAGGAGAGTTGTGGTGCTGTTCATCATTTACTTGTACCATCATACAATGGTTTCTTAGGAGTCTTAGAAGTATCTGAGTACTAGGAGCCACTGTTAAGACCCAGGAAAGGTGACTTTGATAGATGAAGTCCAGTTCTGCTATGTTGTGACCAGCCGGTGTTGTCACACAGTGTTTCTGGAGTTCTGACCCACAGGCAGTGTTTTTTTTAACAGTGCTGAATCACAATATTTTAAAGTTAAAGAGCACCTTTCTGATCTTGTTATATTTTATAATCCTCCCAGTTCACTGCCCCCATCATGATAAACCACCCCCTGCCTTAATTTTTATTATTTTTTAGTTTTCTACCTTGATATTGCTCTGTATTTTCGGCTCAGTCTGATTCACAGACTGGGAAGGGGCGTTGCCCAGCAGGCGTGACATCATCTGAAGCCATACAGGGGAGAACTTCCTCCCTCACTGTGCTATAAACAGCCCAGAGCAGTTCAGTGTGAGATGAGCTATGATTGGCTAAGGCTGCACACAGGGGGGAGCTGGGGGAAAATGTGCTCTGGACAAGTAGGGAGACACCTAGTGTCCACAAATAAAACATAGAAAACTAAAAAAAAAAATTTAAACAAAGTACATAAGAAAGATTTTTTTATTTACCATATATATTCTACCTTGATATTGCTCTGTATTTTCTGCTCAGTCTGATTCACAGACTGGGAAGGGGCGTTGCCCAGCAGGACTGACATCATCTGAAGCCATACAGGGGAGAACTTCCTCCCTCACTCTGCTATAAACAGCCCAGAGCAGTTCAGTGTGAGATGAGCTATGATTGGCTAAGGCTGCACACAGGGGGGAGCTGGGGGGGAAATGTGCTCTGGACAAGTAGGGAGACACCTAGTGAACACAAATAAAACATAGAAAACTAAAAAAAAATTTAAACAAAGTACATTAGAAAGATTTTTTATTTACCATAAGGAGTGCAATAGTAAAAATTAGTTTTAATGACGTTGCCCCTTTAAATCCACTGTTGTAAGGAGCTTGCTGTGCACAATATACAGTCACATACTTCCTGGGTTACATCTCATGGACTTTTATACACAGGATATTAAAAAGCAGGATAATTTCTGCAGTCTTTCCTTTGCCCCTTCCTCTAATGTCCTTCTCTCTCTCCCGCAGTACTATCAATACATAAACAACATAGAAATGCACATGACTTACGTAGGCGTGCACAATGTTCAGCGTATTCGCACTTACATATTTCCTGACCTGTAGGACCTCCTGTGGGCATAGAACTATTGTGCCTATAAGTAAATGCTGGACTATAGCCAATGCAAGCGGTGATGAATCTGGTGGTTTCAGCTGGGTTACACATGGGGCTATACAACCACTGACTCATACTGACTGTATTTGCAGATCTATGCTTTTATTTTAGTTTATTATATGCCCACTATATTATTATGGGTGTATGCAACATCATGGCTTTGTAATTTTGGTAATACGTACCTAAGGTTTAATTTACATTATATGGAGATGAGTTCTGTCTGGCTCCCATTATTTTAGGATTGGGGGTCTGGACAGCATATATGGCAGATTCAAAGAGTATTCCAGTCTCAGCAAATAAAAGATGATCTTTGTATAATGAATAGTTCTACAAATAACAGTAATCATAGATCTAGAAAACCTTAAGGAATTGATAGCGAAATAATATTGGAAAATTCTAGACCTTTTTATTATACAGTACATAAAATAACCTGTTTTGGATGAAGCGGGAATGCCCCTTAAAGGGGTACTGCAGTGTAGGAAAATGTATGTAGGGGATAAGTGTCTGATCGGGGGGGGGGGGGGGGGCAACCTTTGGGACTTTGTGTGATCTCCTGTATGGGCTTCATCTCTTCTTACTCACGGAACGGGGGTTGGTATGCGCTCTCTGTTCATCTCTATGGGAGAGCAGGAGATACACGAGTTCAGCCCTTGGTTTTCTCTGGCTCTCCCATAGAGATGAATGGAGCGCATGTCCCAACCCCCAGTCCGTGCGTGAGGAGAGCCAGAGCGCCATATGGGAGATCATGGGGGATCCATGCTGTTGGACCCCTGGCAAACAGCCATTATCCCCTATCCTTTTTATAGGGGATGAATTTCCCTACACTGCAGTACTCCTTTAAATTGTTCCTGTCATTTCAATTATTTTTCAGCATAAGCTGTGATGTATCTACACTATTTTGGGCCATTAACTTGTATGGCACTTTTCACCAGTTTCCCCCTATGAAGGCTTTATTTCCAATTTTCGGTGGTCCCTCAGCTAGTAGATGGAGTTGCTATGATGACTGTCATACACAGCACACACAGAAGAGTGGCTCATGCTCCCATATATCTCTATAGTACACCTACAGCAGCAGCATGGAGGACACTATAGAGTAGTACTGAGCAGTGTAAGCTGTGACTGCTCTGAGATGTAACACTTACTAGAGCTTTCATTGTCTCTGTGTTTCTCTCTGCCTGTGTCTCCAACCATTCCCTCTCCTTCCTCTTTTTCTCTTTTTATTTCCATAGATGTCTGTAGGCAACACGTAACTTGAATCCTCAGTGATCTCTTATGTTGAAATGAGTCTAGGAGGGAAGGAGAGCAGAATAGGAGCCTGATAAGAGGATAAAGAGGCAATTTTCTCCAATAAGAAACTGTTCGAGAAAGGTTCCATTAAAGAACTAAAAATTGAATGCTGTAATAACTTGGATAGCTAATATATATATATATATATATATATATATATATATATATATATATATACAAAGTTGTTATTTTTTTAATTTGCTTATAATATTGATTAATGCAAAGTTTGTTGAAGGGACAGTGACCTTCAAAGTGAATAGTGAAAATTATTAGAGACCACGAGAATGTTTAAAGGACAGGCCAGTCAGATGTGGACATAAGAAGTCCGGAGTTTAATAGAAAGGAAAAGTGGCAACAACCGCTTCTCCAACTCAATGGGGGAGATTCATCAAAACCTGTGTAGAGGAAAAGTTGACCAGTTGCCCATAGCAACTAATCAGATCACTTCTTTAATTTTTAAAAGGGTCTCCCAAAAGTGAAAGAAGCGATCTGATTGGTTGCTGTGGGCAACTGGTAAACTTTTTCCTCTATACAGGTTTTGATGAATCTCCCCCAATGTGCTAAAATGATTTACCGCTTTCAGCCATCCGCACTTTTTCACAGGCCAGACATACAAGACAAAATGATGACATAATGAAGAGTTAAAAAATATGTGAAACTTAACGTGTGTGTGTTTGTTCCTGCGTTACGTCTGAACAGCAGGAGATATTTCAATTATCTTATATGTCAAGAGTTTAGGGATGTCATCATCATAGTATCAGTCTCCATAGCCAAAGAGTAACACAATGTAGGCCAGACAGTTAAATCATACTTTACCTCACAGTACCCAAAGCCCCATGAAAGTCTCTGGGCCTTCTAGTACATTTCCTGATCACATTACTCTCAGGCTGCGGAGTTTGCCCAGGAACTTAAAGGGGTATTCCAGGAAAAAACTTTTTTTATATATCAACTGGCTCCAGAAAGTTAAACAGATTTGTAAATGAATGAAAACCTATAGCTTATGCCTCTAGGACCTCACCAATGGTGCATAATGGTGTGGGCAAAGATAGATATAACAGTGTTTATTCAAAAAAAAATTTTAATTCAGATTTATAAAATATAAAATGTAATATATAAATGAATAAAACAGTAACAAAATATCACATTACACTGGCATTTGTCTAGTGAAAATCTCACTGGGCCCTAGTGAGATATCAAAAATATAAAAAATATGAATAAATTAATATTCAAAGAAGTCCATACATCTGCAGATAAAAAAAAATAAAAATACAAATAAAATAATTCCGTGAAAGGTGTTTGGATTTGTGTCAATAAAAAAATTAATAAAAAAGTTGATGTATGGATGATACAGAGTATATCTCACCACTGCTTCTGGCTTGATCTGTTGTAATAGATGAGTCGCAGCCTTGTGTTTCTCATGTGCCCCAATGAGTGGAAGGGGGCACAGGTTGATATGTCTCCCTTAGCAGCCCCGTTGGCAGGGGGGCGCAAATGAATGTGGCGTACCGTGTGCTCCGATAGCGGGGGAGCATGCAGCAGTTTCAGCGCTGGGGACCTCATTCGCTGACCGGCTTAGCACAGACGGCACTAGTCTGGCACTCCGGCAGGAGTGTCAGTCGGCTCAGGTGCGGCAACGGGTCTGATGGTGGTGGTACGCCGGGAGCGATGGAAGGTCCGGGATTGGCGTCCCACGTGGAAGCAGGAGATGAGGCTATGCGATGCAGTAGATGGTAAGGTTACAGCCAGGCAGGGCGGAGTAGGACAGATTTAACTCCTCTGTTGCCAAGATATTTGCAGACGGACACTGATGGTGACTGTGTGAATAGTGCCAGATTTCTAAACGCGTTTCGGGGTACTGGGAAACTAAGAACTCCGACCCCTTCCTCAGTAGAAATGTGTATATTGTGTGATATACCACACCTGAGCCGACTGACACTCCTGCCGGAGTGCCAGACTAGTGCCGTCTGCGCTAAGCCGGTCAGCGAACGAGGTCCCCAGTGCTGAAACTGCTGCATGCTCCCCCGCTATCGGAGCTCACGGTACGCCACATTCATTTGCGCCCCCCTGCCAACGGGGCTGCTAAGGGAGACATATCAACCTGTGCCCCCTTCCACTCATTGGGGCACATGAGAAACACAAGGCTGCGACTCATCTATTACAACAGATCAAGCCAGAAGCAGTGGTGAGATATACTCTGTATCATCCATACATCAACTTTTTTATTAATTTTTTTATTGACTTTATGTTATAATCATTTTGCCACAAATCCAAACACCTTTCACAGAATTATTTTATTTGTATTTTTATTTTATTTTATTTTTTTTTTTTATCTGCAGATGTATGGACTTATTTGAATATTAATTTATTCATATTTTTTATATTTTTGATATCTCACTAGGGCCCAGTGAGATTTTCACTAGACAAATGCCAGTGTAATGTGATATTTTGTTACTGTTTTATTCATTTATAGATTACATTTTATATTTTATAAATCTGCATTAAAAACAATTTTTGAATAAACGCTGTTATATCTATCTTTGCCCACACCATTATGCACCATTGGTGAGGTCCTAGAGGCATAAGCTATAGGTTTTCATTATTTTATATTATTGTTGCCGGTGGGGTCCGGCTTTAGCTTCAACTGCCTCGGTCCTTCTGTTGTGCACCTTATTTTTAAGATTTGTAAATTACTTCTATTAAAAATCTTAATCCTTTCAGTACTTATGAGCTTCTGAAGTTTAGGTTGTTCTTTTCTAAGTAATCTCTGATGACATGTGTCTCGGGAACCGCCCAGTTTAGAAGAGGTTTGCTATGGGAATTTGCTTCTAAACTGGGCGTTTCCCGAGACACGTGTCATCAGAGATTAGACAGAAAAGAACAACCTTAACTTCAGAAGCTCATAAGTACTGAAAGGATTAAGATTTTTTTAATAGAAGTAATTTACAAATCTGTTTAACTTTCTGGAACCAGTTGATATATAAAAAAAAAAAGTTTTTTCCTGGAATACCCCTTTAAGTATGATTTAACTGTCCCGCAGGCAGATGCAGAGAATAGTTTATCTGGGGCAGGTGGGGGAGTGAAGATTTATTGAGAGTTGAGAAAAGAGTAAGTTAGGAGAGAAGACATCACTGTGGGGGAGAAGGCATGACAGTACTGCTGCAGGGAGGACAAGCAGGCTGTCGCTGCTGGGGCTTTAGGAGTCTGGGAAAGCTGGGTGGCATGCAGTAATGTATACTGCTTGTCACCCAGCTTCCCCAGTCTCCTAAAGAGCTGCTTTACCAGAATATATTCTCCATTACAGTTTATAGGAGTTACAGGCTAGCTATAGGAGACAAAGCGCTTCCTGGTCCCCGTAGAATGTAATGGAGGCAGTGGTGAGTGTGAATAGCGGCGTCCATCAGGCATTGTCTATATATATATATATATATATATCAGTATGAATGCTCCCCTTATCTTCACTGAGCAAACAGCGATACTCCCATCATACTGAACACAATCTCTAGATGTCAAACGCTCGGCCTTGTAATTTTTAGTAGTACAGACTAAGTCTCCTATGATTGATCGTTCCTGATATTTGGTTATGGAGGTGATTTATATGACAGAAGAAATGCAATCTGTCAATATTTGCTTCAATAAATGTAAAATATTTCCACCCCCATGACAATATATATATAGGAGTGCAGCATATATATAGGAGCCTCCCTCCATGCCCCCCCCCCCCCCCCTTTTCTCCCTCCTCTTTTTTCTGTTCCCTACTCTTTTGACCTACTGGAATACACCGTGACTGTCTATATCAGTGGTCTCCAACCTTTTCGACTCAGAGATTGTCTCATTACATATCTTTTATGGGGGGGATGGGGGGGGGGGGTGTAACATGGCTGATAGAGATGAGCGAACTTACAGTAAATTTGATTCGTCACAAACTTCTCGGCTTGGCAGTTGATGCCTTTTCCTGCATAAATTAGTTCAGCTTTCAGGTGCTCCGGTGGGCTGGAAAAGGTGGATACAGTCCTAGGAGACTCTTTCCTAGGACTGTATCCACCTTTTCCAGTCCACCGGAGCACCGGAAAGCTGAACTAATTTATGCAGGAAAAGTCAGCAACCGCCGAGCCGAGAAGTTCATGACGAATCGAATTTACTGTAAGTTTGCTCATCTCTAATGGCTGTGTCTAATGAGGGGGGGGGGGGGGGGTAACATGACTGTGCCTAATGAGGGGGGGGGGGGGTAACATGGCTGTGCCTAATGAGGGGGGGGTAACATGGCTGTGCCTAATGAGGGGGGGTAACATGGCTGTGCCTAATTAGGGAGGGGGGTAACATGACTGTGCCTAATGAGGGGAGGGGGGGTAACATGGCTGTGCCTAATGAGGGGAGGGGGGGTAACATGGTTGTGCCTAATGAGGGGAGGGGGGTAACATGGCTGTGCCTAATGAGGGGGGGGGGGGTAACATGGCTGTGCCTAATGAGGGGGGATAACATGGCTGTGCCTACTGAGGGGAGGGGGGGGGGTAACATGGCTGTGCCTAATGAGGGGAGGGGGGGGGTAACATGGCTGTGCCTAATGAGGGGAGGGGGGGTAACATGGCTGTGCCTAATGAGGGGAGGGGGGGTAACATAACTGTACCTAATGAGGGGAGGTAACATGGCTGTGCCTAATGAGGGGAGGGGGGTAACATGGCTGTGCCTAATGAGGGGGGAGGTAACATGGCTGTGCCTAATGAGGGGGGGGGTAACATGGCTGTGCCTAATAAGGGGGCAGGTAACATGGCTGTGCCTAATGAGGGGAGGGGGGGTAACATGGCTGTGCCTAATGAGGGGGGGGGGGTAACATGGCTGTGCCTAATGAGGGGGGAGGTAACATGGCTGTGCCTAATGAGGGGAGGGGGGGTAACATGGCTGTGCCTAATGAGGGGAGGGGGGTAACATGGCTGTGCCTAATGAGGGGGGGGTAACATGGCTGTGCCTAATGAGGGGGGGGGGGGGGGGTAACATGGCTGTGCCTAATGAGGGGGAAGGTAACATGGCTGTGCCTAATGAGGGGAGGGGGGGTAACATGGCTGTGCCTAATGAGGGGGGAGGTAACATGGCTGTGCCTAATGAGGGGAGGGGGGGTAACATGGCTGTGCCTAATGAGGGGGGGTAACATGGCTGTGCCTAATGAGGGGGGGGGGGTAACATGGCTGTGCCTAATGAGGGGGGAGGTAACATGGCTGTGCCTAATGAGGGGAGGGGAGGTAACATGGCTGTGCCTAATGAGGAGAGGGGGGTAACATGGCTGTGCCTAATGAGGGGGGAGGTAACATGGCTGTGCTTAATGAGGGGGGAGGTAACATGGCTGTGCCTAATGAGGGGGGAAGTTACATGGCTGTGCCTAATGAGGGGAGGGGGGGGGGTAACATGGCTGTGCCTAATGAGGGGGGGGGGGTAACATGGCTGTGCCTAATGAGGGGGGGTAACATGGCTGTGCCTAATGAGGGGAGGGGAGGTAACATGGCTGTGCCTAATGAGGGGAGGGGGGGGTAACATGGCTGTGCCTAATGAGGGGGGAGGTAACATGGCTGTGCCTAATGAGGGGGGGGTAACATGGCTGTGCCTAATGAGGGGAGGTAACATGGCTGTGCCTAATGAGGGGAGGTAACATGTCTGTGCCTAATGAGGGGAGGGGGGGGTAACATGGCTGTGCCTAATGAGGGGAGGGGGGGTAACATGGCTGTGCCTAATGAGGGGGGGTAACATGGCTGTGCCTAATGAGGGGGGGTAACATGGCTGTGCCTAATGAGGGGGAGGTAACATGGCTGTGCCTAATGAGGGGAGGGGGGGTAACATGGCTGTGCCTAATGAGGGGGGGGGGTAACATGGCTGTGCCTAATGAGGGGGGGGGGGGTAACATGGCTGTGCCTAATGAGGGGGGGGGGGGTAACATGGCTGTGCCTAATGAGGGGGAGGTAACATGGCTGTGCCTAATGAGGGGAGGGGGGGTAACATGGCTGTGCCTAATGAGGGGGGAGGTAACATGGCTGTGCCTAATGAGGGGAGGGGGGTAACATGGCTGTGCCTAATGAGGGGAGGGGGGGTAACATGGCTGTGCCTAATGAGGGGAGGGGGGGTAACATGGCTGTGCCTAATGAGGGGGGGGGTAACATGGCTGTGCCTAATGAGGGGGGGTAACATGGCTGTGCCTAATGAGGGGGGGTAACATGGCTGTGCCTAATGAGGGGGGGTAACATGGCTGTGCCTAATGAGGGGGGGTAACATGGCTGTGCCTAATGAGGGGGTAGGTAACATGGCTGTGCCTAATGAGGGGGGGGGGTAACATGGCTGTGCCTAATGAGGGGGGGTAACATGGCTGTGCCTAATGAGGGGAGGGGAGGTAACATGGCTGTGCCTAATGAGGGGAGGGGGGGGTAACATGGCTGTGCCTAATGAGGGGGGAGGTAACATGGCTGTGCCTAATGAGGGGGGGGTAACATGGCTGTGCCTAATGAGGGGAGGTAACATGGCTGTGCCTAATGAGGGGAGGTAACATGTCTGTGCCTAATGAGGGGAGGGGGGGTAACATGGCTGTGCCTAATGAGGGGAGGGGGGTAACATGGCTGTGCCTAATGAGGGGGGGTAACATGGCTGTGCCTAATGAGGGGGGGTAACATGGCTGTGCCTAATGAGGGGGGAGGTAACATGGCTGTGCCTAATGAGGGGAGGGGGGGTAACATGGCTGTGCCTAATGAGGGGGGAGGTAACATGGCTGTGCCTAATGAGGGGAGGGGGGGTAACATGGCTGTGCCTAATGAGGGGGGGTAACATGGCTGTGCCTAATGAGGGGGGGGGGGTAACATGGCTGTGCCTAATGAGGGGGGAGGTAACATGGCTGTGCCTAATGAGGGGAGGGGAGGTAACATGGCTGTGCCTAATGAGGGGAGGGGGGGTAACATGGCTGTGCCTAATGAGGGGGGAGGTAACATGGCTGTGCTTAATGAGGGGGGGGGGTAACATGGCTGTGCCTAATGAGGGGGGAAGTTACATGGCTGTGCCTAATGAGGGGAGGGGGGGGTAACATGGCTGTGCCTAATGAGGGGGGGGGGGGTAACATGGCTGTGCCTAATGAGGGGGGGTAACATGGCTGTGCCTAATGAGGGGAGGGGAGGTAACATGGCTGTGCCTAATGAGGGGAGGGGGGGGTAACATGGCTGTGCCTAATGAGGGGGGAGGTAACATGGCTGTGCCTAATGAGGGGGGGTAACATGGCTGTGCCTAATGAGGGGAGGTAACATGGCTGTGCCTAATGAGGGGAGGTAACATGTCTGTGCCTAATGAGGGGAGGGGGGGTAACATGGCTGTGCCTAATGAGGGGAGGGGGGGTAACATGGCTGTGCCTAATGAGGGGGGGTAACATGGCTGTGCCTAATGAGGGGGGGGGGGGTAACATGGCTGTGCCTAATGAGGGGGGGAGTAACATGGCTGTGCCTAATGAGGGGAGGGGGGGTAACATGGCTGTGCCTAATGAGGGGGGGGGGGGTAACATGGCTGTGCCTAATGAGGAGGGGGGGTTACATGGCTGGGCCTAATGAGGGGGGGGGGGGGTCAGTATGTATCAAATCATCATTCCTGTCTGAAACCAGACAAGAGACAAGGTGGATATGTTTTTTTTTTTTTTTTTGTCAAAGAACCTCTTAGTGATGATTGATTTTAGAAAGGATTTAGAAGTAATAGTCATTTTAAAAAGTAAAACAATTAGTGTGTGGATGAAACTGCAGCCCCGGGAATGATTATGTCTCTGATCCTGTACCCTAAATCTGCTTCATTGTTATGTGCCCAGACTTGGCAGTAAAATAATATAAAAGCTTATACTTTCCTCCCTCCCTGACAGGCTCTGGTATTAGGAACGCTCTGTGGCCACTAACACAGTGGTACTGTGACCTACCTCACCTCTAGATGCTACAATCTGCAATTCAGAGAAGGCAAGTGCTAGCGGCCCCAGAGATAACATCATAATACCAAAGCCCAACTGTATAGGCTTTTTCTTTTATACCATTTTTGATACGCAGCCAAGGCACTTACCCTGAAGTTTTCACCATTTGTTTTGCAGACTGTGATGTTCCTTTTAAATCTCCCTCCCTGTTCGGACAATCTTATTTTAGTGAACACTTGTTTTGTTCTTTCCTGTTCTATGTATTTTATCTCTTCTGTGCTATTGAGAAAATGGCAAGTTTTGTATTTGTAGTATTAAATATGTTGTTTATTTAGTAATATAATTCGAATTTGAAAAACACTGCATTTCCCGTTCTTGAGTTGAACATAACCACATATTAGTATTATATTAGTAATCTGTGTTTCCTTTTGATTTGATAACTCAAGCAAATTTACTCCTAACACCATTTCCTTTATATATCACAATCGCATATCATTATCACAATATTTAGGTCCCTAATCGCAATCACCCAGAATCCCCATATCATGCAGCCCTAGTATACAAATAAAGCTGCAGGGGAGATGTATATATACTGATCCTATAGACATAGCAGCAGCAGTATACAGATAGAGCTATAGGGGAGATGTATATATACTGATCCTATAGACATAGCAGCAGCAGTATACAGATAGAGCTGGACGGGAGGTGTATTACTACTATATATCCTGATTCCATAGAGATAGCAGCAGTATACAGATAGAGCTGGAGGGGAGATGTATAACTACTATGTATCCTAATTCCATAGAGATAGCTGCAGCAGTATACAGATAGAGCTGGAGGGGAGGTGTATTACTACTATCTATCCTGATTCCATAGAGGTAGCAGCAGTATACAGATGCATAACTATTATGTATCCTAATTCTATAGAAATAGCAGCAGTATACAGATAGAGCTGGAGGGGAGATGTATAACTACTATATATCCTCATTCAATAGAGGTAGCAGTAGTATACAGATAGAGCTGGAGGGGAGATGTATAACTACTATTTTATCCTCATTCAATAGAGGTAGCAGTAGTATACAGATAGAGCTAGAAAGTGGCTGTATAACTACTACATATCCTAATTCCATAGAGATAGCAGCAGTATACAGATAGAGCTAGAGGGAAGGTGTATTACTACTATGTATCCTAATTTCATAGAGGTAGCAGTAGTATACAGATAGAGCTAGAGGCTGGCTGTATAACTACTATATATCCTAATTCCATAGAGATAGCAGCAGTATACAGATAGAGCTGGAGGGGAGATGTATAACTACTATGTATCCTAATTCCATAGAGATAGCTGCAGCAGTATACAGATAGAGCTGGAGGGGAGGTGTATTATTACTATATATCCTGATTCCATAGAGGTAGCAGCAGTATACAGATGCATAACTACTATGTATCCTAATTCCATAGAGAGAGCAGCAGTATACAGATAGAGCTGTAGGGGAGATGTATAACTACTATATATCCTCATTCAATAGAGGTAGCAGTAGTATACAGATAGAGCTGGAGGGGAGATGTATAACTACTATAAATCCTCATTCAATAGAGGTAGCAGTAGTATACAGATAGAGCTAGAGGGTGGCTGTATAACTACTACATATCCTAATTCCATAGAGATAGCAGCAGTATACAGATAGAGCTAGAGGTAAGGTGTATTACTACTATGTATCCTAATTCCATAGAGGTAGCAGTAGTATACAGATAGAGCTAGAGGGAAGGTGTATTACTACTATGTATCCTAATTCCATAGAGGTAGCAGGGGTATACAGATAGAGCTAGAGGCTGTCTGTATAACTACTATATATCCTAATTCCATAGAGAACGCAGCAGTATACAGGTAGAGCTGGGAGCTGCCAGGATAAATCTGATAGGAATAAAACAGATGGCGCTGTAGGACTAACAAACCCGGAGTGCTTCTTTAAAATCCCTCTGAATTGCTCCGGGCGGTACAGACTGATGATCCAGCACTATCCTACCCTTGATATGCTATCGTGAACCGAAACGAAACTTATATGCACCTTGAGCAATAAACTCGACGATACAATGTTTTTTAATTTTCTTCCCACCGTTTACGGCTGCGAATTCCTTCCGCCGATTACGGTCTATAGCATAAATATTATTCGCTCGCTGCCATGGTAACAGCTGTTTTCCCGGCTTGCTAAATTTACTCTTGAGTTGAATATTAACGTAGTGAGTGGCAGTACATGAAAAGCGAAGAATAACTTGAGCGTGACTCACCGTGACTCATCCCCTGTGAGCTGCCGCTCGGCTTTAGACACTGACATCTGACCAGCTGGCAGCCCAGTCTTGTTGCAGATTTTATTTTTTGTTTTTTTTCTAGGAAAACACTCAATACATTTCATTCTTGTAAAGACTTTTGTGCTATAGTTGGAGCCCGTCTAACGCCAAAATAGAGAAAAAAATGCCCACTCGATGCTTTGTATCCCTATATAAAGGTGTGCGTCCTGTCGCAAAACTACAACTCCCAGCATGCTCGGACAGCCAACGGCTGTCCGAGCATGCTGGGAGTTGTAGTTTTGCAACAGCTGGAGGCACACTGGTTGGGAAATTCTAGTTGAAGGCGCCACGGATTATACAAAATACAAAAATAGCACATCTAGACAGCTTTAAAGGGGCACTCCGCCTCAGACATCTTATCCCCTATCCAAAGGATAAGGGGGTAAGATGTCTGATCATGGGGGACCCCCCGCGATCTCCGTGCTGCACCCGGACTTCGTTTAGAGCGTTGGGTTCAAGGCCGGAGGCTTGTGACATTACGACTCCCATAGACTTGCATTGAGGGGGCACGGCCGTGACGTCACGAGCGGGGCGTGACCTTGACGTCACGAGACTCCGCCTCGCATGGCCATTCATCCGGCATGGAGCGATGTCTGGGTAGCCGCAGCCGAGTTTGCAGGGGTCCCCAGCTGCGAGACCCCCGCGATCGGACATCATATCCCCTATCCTTTGGATAAGGGGGTAAGATGTCTAGCGGCGGAGTACCCCTTTAAATTGGATTTAGGCTACATATTTGCTGCTGCAGAATTGATTCAGTGTTCAACTGTTTATTTACCAGCATCAAATCCACAACGAATACGGTGCGTGTGAATGTTCCCTTTAAGTGCCAAAAAAAAATCCTTTTGCCAAAAGAATGCGCTCGCTCATTCTTTCTGCAGAATCAGTGCAAGAAGACATTGCCATCTATGAGAAAAGCACCGTCCACACCGTCCTAGGACCGAATGATTCTGTTGGCCCAGGGTGCAAAAATCCAGCTATTCATTTCAATGGTATTCTGCTGCAAAGTTAACGCTACGAAAGTTCTGTAGCGGAACATCCCACGCGGAGAAGTAACAGCACTACGCTTTAGTGAATGGGACAGCATTACTGTCCATGGAAGATGGCCACCGACAGTAAGCACAATTTACGGTGTTAAGGGGGCCCCAAGGCACATGTTCCCCATAAAAGACCAGCAATATAATTGGAACATTTTGCATCGGGGCCCAGAATCTAAAAGTTACACCTCTGCATAAGATGGTTGGCGGATGCCAATATTAAAGGGGTAGTCCAGTGGTGAAAAACTTATCCCCTATCCTAAGGATAGGGGATAAGTTTGAGATCGCGGGGGATCCGACCGCTGGGGCCCCCTGCGATCTCTCTGTACGGGGCCCGGCTCTCCGCCCAGATAGCGGGTGTCGACCCCCGCACGAAGCGGCCGCCGACACGCCCCCTCAATACATCTCTATGGCAGAGCCGGAGATTGCCGAAGGCAGCGCTTCGGCTCTGCCATAGAGTTGTATTGAGGGGGCGTGTCGGCCGCCGCTTCGTGCGGAGGTCAACACGCCCCCTTCCCGCGGGCTGTCGGGGCTCCGTACAGGAGATCGCAGGGGGCCCCAGCGGTCGGACCCCCCGCGATCTGCAACTTATCCCCTATCCTTAGGATAGGGGATAAGTTGCTCACCACTGAGTCACCACTGGACTACTCCTTTAATCTGCACGTTTATCCAATATTAATGTAATCTCTGTGTGACCAGCTTATGTAGTTTGGTCTCTCTGTCTCCTAGAAGCTGTTTGCAGGGGTCCACCCCACTATTACAGCCCTTTGAGTATCGGGAGGTGCAGTATTTATGTTTAGGGGTATAGTTATAGGGGGTGCAGAGGTAGCAGTTGGATCCCACATAGAAAGATGTCAGCTTTGTAAGGATAGGTTCACACTACGGTCCCACTTTCCATTACAGGTATCATCCATTGGCATCTTCCCCAGAACAGAATGCTAGCATATACTATGGCGGAGAAAAGTGGGGTGCCATTTGTTTCATAATCCTGAACGCCATCACCTACTGATTCAGTTTATGCCCCTTTCTGCTGGTGTGCACTATTTAACAGGACCCAATAACATGGTCTGCTGCGCTGTTGAGTCCCGTTAGGTTAGTGTATATAGCTGGAATAGAGATACGAGGCAACTCCATTCAGACCAATGAAATGAATGACATCCGCTGCTCTCCTCCACAGTAGATATTGGAATCCTGTTCTCAGCGGGATGCTGACTGACACCCGGGATGGAAGGTGAAAACCCAGTGTGACCCTAACCTGGTGCCAGAAAGTTATACAGATTTGTAAATTACTTAAAAATCGTAATCCTTCCAGTACTTATCAGCTGTTGTATGCTCCAAAGGAAGTTGTGTAGTTCTTTCCAGTCTGACCACAGTGCTCTCTGCTGACACCTCTGTCCATATCAGGAAGTGTCCAGTGCAGGATAGGTTTTCTATAGGGATTTGTTTCTACCGTGGACAGTTCCTGGCATGGACAGTGGTGTCAGCAGAGAGCAATGTTGTTACAAAAAAATGAACTACACAACTTCCTCGTTAGTATACAGCCACTGATACGTACTGGAAGTATTTACATTTTTTAATAGAAGTCATTTATCTGTTTAACTTTTTGGCACCAGTTGATTTAAAAACATTGTTTTCCACCAATGTACCCCTTTAACAAAAACGGTTACCAAATCCCCATAGCAAACTCTCTCCTGCTCTCTACAGTTCCTGACACGAACAGAGGTGGCAGCAGAGAGCACTATATCTCTATTTTACATCAGTAGTGTTGCCTTGGCGGGAGCACGGGTTATAGAACCTATCGTCTGGTTCAGTGCATGTAAACTGTATATAAATTATGGTTGCAAAAGGGCAACTTTTATAGATCCCTCCTATAAACTCTTGCCGCGGTTCCTGCTTACTCTCTGCGTAATCTTTGAGTCATGTTAAACAGAAGATGTGCGCGGACTAATGCCAGATTGCAGGGGCTTGGCATGTGCAAGGTTTGCAGGGAGTCGGTCACATACCTTATCTCCATTCTGCTCTAACGTTGATCTAGATAGTTATTTTCCAAAGGCTGTCCGAGCATGCTGGGAGTTGTAGTTTTGCAACAGCTGGAGACACACTATATAGAAAACCCTGATCCAGCCAGCAGATATCTGTGACATTTCCCAGGCAGATCCTGAATTGTCAGCTTAAAGGGGTACTCCACTGGCCAGCGTTCGGAAATAAATCCTACGAACGCTGTTTTTGCGCTGCGGGGGGCCGGCCATACCCCTCGTGACGTCATGGTCATGCCCCCTCCCATTGACTTGCATTGAGGGGGCATGACCATGACGTCACGAGGGGGCGTGACCGACCCCCGCAGCGCGAAAACAGCGTTCAGAGTATTTATTTCCGATCTCTGGCCAGTGGAGTACCCCTTTAATGCTTCCTTTGAATTATATATTATTTCCATAATGTCCACAATTCTAATATCATCAGAAACCAAGCTCACTTCCACATGGTATTTGAGGGGAACTTACGAAGTTTCCTCTTATGTTTCCCTGTAAATTTGCGGGTTCCTTTTTTCTTAAAGGAGAACTCCAGCCAAAATGTACTTATCGCAGCGATCCTGGAATGGGACCCGGCTCTCACTGACGGCACACGCTCCATTAATTTCTATGGGACCACTGATAAGACCCAAGTACAGCCCTCAAGCATCACTGGCGCTCCCATACAAATGAATGGAGCATGTGAGATCTACCAGTTGACAACACACGGTCCTGCACTGACAGTTAAGGTCCTGTTCCAGAGATCGTGGAGGGTCCCAGCGGTCAGACCCTTCACAATCAGCCACTTATCCTGTGAATAGGTGAAGTTAATTTTGATTGGACTTCTTCTTCAATTGTAGTTCTGGTGCCTCCATTGGTCTTCATAGTCAATGTAGTTTTAGGAGCTGTTTTATAGAAAATAGTGGGAAATGTATTTAAAAAAAAAATGTGCTGAGGAAAAGTTGACCTGTTGCCCATAACAACCAATCAGATTGCTTCTTTTATTTAAAAGAAAAAAAAGCCTCTGAAAAAGTAAAAGAAGCACTCTTATTGGTTGCTATGGGCAACTGCACCACTTTTCCTCTGCACAGGTTTTGATAAATCTCCCCCATAGACTTTTATAGGGCTTTTCCTCTTATACATATCATGTTCATTGTAATGTTTGCTATTTATATGCTGTTAAAAAAACAAAACTTTTAAATGATGACAATTATTACATAATAGGCCCCCTAGTGTTCAGAGTGTATGACAATGTGCAGATCCACCTACTAAGCTGGGTGCAGGAAGACTCAAATGCTCAGTCACTCCCTGCCGGTTCTCTGCCCAGTGAAGAGACTCTGATTTACATGGCAGTGTAGCCGACTCCTTCTACAGGAATAGTAAGAAGGGACTACCGTATATACTCGAGTATAAGCCGAGTTTTTCAGCACGATTTTTCGTGCTGAAAACACCCCCCTCGGCTTATACTCGAGTGAACTCTCCACCCGCAGTGGTCTTCAACCTGCGGACCTCCAGAGGTTTCAAAACTACAACTCCCAGCAAGCCCGGGCAGCCATCGGCTGTCCGGGCTTGCTGGGAGTTGTAGTTTTGAAACCTCCGGAGGTCCGCAGGTTGAAGACCACTGCGGCCTTCGACATCATCCAGCCCCCTCTCACCCCCCTTTAGTTCTGTACAGTACTCACCTCCGCTCGGCGCTGGTCCGGTGCTGCAGGACTGTCCGGAGAGGTGGTGGTCCGGTGGGATAGTGGTTCCGGGCTGCTATCTTCACCGGGGAGGCCTCTTCTAAGCGCTTTGGGCCCGGCCTCAGAATAGTCAAGTTGCCTTGACAACGACGCAGAGGTGCGTTCATTGCCAACATACTTCTGCGTCATTGTCAAGGCAACGCCTCTATTCCGGGCCGGAAGCGCGGAGAAGAGGCGCCCCCGGTGAAGATAGCAGCCCGGGACCACTATCCCACCGGACCACCTCCTCTCCGGACAGTCCTGCAGCACCGGACCAACGCCGAGCGGAGGTGAGTACTGTACAGAACTAAAGGGGGTGAGAGGGGGCTGGATGATGTCGAAGGCCGCAGTGGTCTTCAACCTGCGGATCTCCGGAGGTTTCAAAACTACAACTCCCAGCAAGCCCGGACAGCCGATGGCTGCCCGGGCTTGCTGGGAGTTGTAGTTTTGAAACCTCTGGAGGTCCGCAGGTTGAAGACCACTGAGGGCGGATGATAAGAGGATGATGAAGGGGGGGTGTGGGATGATGAAGGGGGGGTGTGGGATGATGAAGGGGGGTGTGGGATGATGAAGGGGGGGTGTGGGATGATGACAAGAGGATGATGAAGGGGGGTGGGGATGATGACAAGGGGATGATGAAGGGGGGATGTGTGGGATGATGACAAGGGGATGATGAAGGGGGGATGTGTGGGATGATGACAAGGGGATGATGAAGGGGGGATGTGTGGGATGATGACAAGGGGATAATGAAGGGGGGATGTGTGGGATGATGACAAGGGGATGATGACAGGTGATGATGATGAGGGTCTGGATGATGACAGGCGGTGATGATGATGAGGATGTTAATGACGGGTCTGGATGATGACAGGGGGGATGATGTATTTCCCACCCTAGGCTTATACTCGAGTCAATAACTTTTCCTGGGATTTTGGGTTGAAATTAGGGGTCTCGGCTTATACTCGGGTCGGCTTATACTCGAGTATATACGGTATATAGCAGTGTTTCCCAACCAGTGTGCCATGCCAACCATGCTGGAAGTAGTTTTGCAACAGCTAGACACACACTTATTGGAAAACCCTGGACCATAGTGTCAGCTTCCAGAGGGGGAAGGAGACTGACTGTGTCCATGGTTCCCCCTAACCTCTACCAAGGGGGGCCCATGCAAGTAAAACATTTTTACAAATAAGGCGTTTTTGTATGCCACAAATGCTGTTATTTTAAAACAGGGTTTCAGTACTTTTGTCATGAAAATTAATTATTAGATAATTCTTCTGCAGGTATCATGTCATAGAGGAGGAGATCCTGAGCAGATGGATTTATAGTTTTTTTTTTAGAAAAGGTTCCGGGATAACCTGTCATTTTTTCATATAAATCTCTGCTCATTCTGGGCTAAATTGTAAGTATAAAAGTGAGAGGGACTTAAAATTAAGGGACTTTAAATTCAGGGAGTTTAATTGAAATATTTGATTGTTTTTTTACTGTTAATTTTTGCAATGGCATGGCCTCCATGTTGGAAAAGGCAGTCCAGTGTGCATCTTGCACAATGTATGCAATCTATGAACAGCAGGTTTGAGTTTTCATTTGGAAACCCAGATCCTGGATCTAGAGGAGCAACTGGCAACACTGAGACGCATTGAAACTTGAAGAGGAATCTCCTGCTCACTGAGCAAGTACTCTCTGAGGTAGAGGAGGGGGAGGATAGTGGGACGGAGGTGCAGGACAGTCAGGCAGATAGCTGGGTTACAGTTAGAGAACGGGGTAGAAGGAAAAGTGTCAGGGAGGCTAGTCCTGATCTGGCACACCCCAACAAGTTTGCCCGGTTGGCCGATGAGGGGGATGCCATTTCAGAGCTAGCAGTACTGCAGCAGGACTCTGCCTCTGACCACCAGGGGGGAGTCTGCTCCTGTTAGGAGGGAAGGAGGATTGCAGGGCAGGCTAGACAGGTACTGGTAGTGGGGGACTCAATTATTAAGGGGACAGATGGGACGATCTGTCTCAAAGACCGGGATCGCCAAACAGTGTGTTGTCTTCCTGGCGCTCAAGATCGGCGGATCGGGTTGACCGGTTGCTGGGTTGGGCTGGAGAGGACCCAGCAGTCATGGTACATATTGGCACCAATGACAAAGTAAGAGGTAGGAGGAGTGTCCTTTAAAATGATTTCAGGAACTTAGGCCGCAAGCTTAAGGTAAGGACCTCCAAGGTAATATTTTCTGAGATATTACCTGTACCACGAGCCACACCAGAGAGGCAGCGGGAGATTAGGGAGGTAAACAAGTGGCTCAGAAGCTGGTGTAGGAAGGAGGGGTTTGGGTTCATGGAGAACTGGGCCGACTTCGCTGTCGGTTACCGGCTCTACCGTAGGGACAGGCTGCACCTCAATGGGGAGGGTGCAGCTGTGCTTGGGGAGAGGAAGATTAGAAGGGTGGAGGAGTGTTTAAACTAGGGACTAGAGGGGAGTGTAGATAGAGAGGGGGATTTATTAATGTACTTGGAGGTGAAGCAGAGGGAGGGGTTAGAATAGTTAATAGGGATAGGCTTCATAGGAAGAAATAAAATACACCTTTGAATTGCATGTTGACTAATGCCAGAAGTCTGACCAATAAAACAGATGAACTGGAGTGGTTGATGTCTGAGGAGGATTATGACATAGCGGGTATAACAGAGACTTGGTTGGACGATAGTTGTGACTGGGCGGTCAACATACAGGGTTATAGTCTGTTCAGGAAGGATCGGACAAAACGGAAAGGGGGAGGAGTTTGTCTTTATGTAAAATCGAGTCTGAAGGCCGCACTGCGGGAGGATATATGGGAGGGAATTATGGGTAGAATTATATGAAGATAAAAATTTTAAAAAATATGATGGGGGTTTGCTATAAACCACCAAACATAATGGAAGAGGCAGAAGATCAGTTACTGAGGCAAATAAAAAAAAAGGCAGCAAATCAGAATGATGTGATAATAATGGGGGACTTTAACTATCCTGGTATAAACTGGGTGACTGAGACCTGTGAATCTCATAAAGGAAACAGGTTTCTGACTATAACTAAAGACAATTATCTGTCCCAAATGGTGCCGTGCCCGACCAGAAGGGGCGCCCTACTAGACTTATTATTAACCAACAGACCTGACAGAGTAACTAATGTGCAGGTAGAAGGACACCTAGGAAATAGTGATCATAATATAATATATTATAACTTGTTCTTCAATAATGGAATGTCTCGAGGGGCCACAAAAACAATGAACTTAAAGAAGCCAAAGTTTGATCAACTCAGAGAAGCCCTTAACAATATAAATTGGGATAATGTCCTCAAAAATAACAATACTGACACTAAATGGGAGACTTTTAAAAATATCTTAAATTCTCACTGTAAGATACCTTGTGGGAATAAAAGGGTCAGAAATAAAAGAAAACCAAAATGTTAAGGGGGCAATAAATGACAAAAATAAAGCATTTAAACTACTAAAACAGAATGGCAGTGAAGAAGCATTAAGAATCTATAGAGAAAAATTTAAAATATGTAAAACAAAAAAACAGATAAAAGTCGCAAAGAGACAGACTCCTTGCCAAAGAGAGTAAAACTAACCCCAAAATGTTCTTTAACTATATAAAACTATTAAAAAATGATGAGGAACAAATTATAAACGGGGATCAGGAAAAAGCAAATATATTAAACAAATTCTTCTCCACTGTACTCACCGAGGAAAAATGAAATGCCAGGTGAAATACAGCGAGATAAGGTAAACTCCCCAGTAGAGGTCACCTGTCTAACCCAGGAAGAAGTACAGGTCACCTGTCTAACCTAGGAAGAAGTACAGTGCTGCCTACAAAAAATCTAAATAGACAAATTGCCAGGTCCAGATGGCATTCACCCCTGTGTTCTAAAGGAATTAAGTAATGCAATAGACAAACCCCTATTTTTCATATTCAGGGACTGTAGTAGTAACAGGGACTGTTCCCCAGGACTGGCGCATGGCAATTGTGGTGCCAATATTTAAAAAGGGGTCAAAAGATGACCCCGGGAATTATAGGCCTGTTAGTTTAACCTCCGTTGTATGTAAATTGCTTGAGGGTTTTCAAAGGGATGAAATTCTGGAGTATCTTAATAAAAATGAATGTATGACCCCGTATCAACATGGCTTCATGAGGGATCGGTCCTGTCAAACTAACCTGATCGGCATTTGATACAGTGCCACATAAAAGGTTGGTGCATAAAATGAGCTGAAGGTTTGGGCTGGTGGAGAATGTGTGTAAGTGGGTAAGTAACTGGCTCAGTGATAGGAAACAGAGGGTGGTTATTAATGGTACTTATTCTGATTGGGTGACTGTTACTAGTGGGGACCACAGGGGTCAGTCTTAGGTCCTGTTCTATCTAATATATTAATTAATGAACTTGTAGAGGGGTTGAATAGTAAAGTAGCAATCTTTGCAGATGATACTAAACTCTGTTAAGCGGTAAACACTATAGAGGACAGTGCACTGTTACAAATGGATCTGGATAGGTTGGAGGTTTGGGATGGGAAGTGGCAAATGAGGTTCAACACTGATAAATGTAAGGTAATGCACATGGGGAGGAAAAATCCGGGCTGTGATTATGTATTAAATGGGAGAACACTTGGGACGACTGACCTGGAAAAGGACTTGGGAGTCTTAGTTAATAGTAAATTTAGCTGTAGTGATTAGTGTCGGGCAGCTGCTGCCAAGGCAAGTAAAATCATGGGGTGCATAGATGTCCACGACAAAGAAATAATTCTATCACTGTACAAATCACTAGTCAGACCACACATAGAATACTGTGTACAGTACTGGGCATCAGTGTACAAGAAAGAGATGGTGGAGCTGGAGAGGGTTCAAAGAGGGGCAACCAGGATAACACAGGGAATGGGAGGACTACAGTACCAAGAAAGATTGTCAGAATTAGGGTTATTTAGTTTAGAAAAAAGAAGGCTTAGGGGCGACCTAATAACTATGTATAAATATATCAGGGGACAATACAGAGATCTCTCCCATGATCTATTTATACCCAGGACAGTATCTATAACAAGGGGGCATCCTCTACGTCTAAAGGAAAGAAGGTTTCTACACCAGCACAGATGGGGGTTCTTTACTGTTAGAGCAGTGAGACTGTGGAATTCTCTCCCGGAGGAGGTGGTCATGGTTAACTCAGTAAAATAATTTAAAATGGGTTTGGATGCATTTTTGGAGAATAATAACATTACAGGTTATGGATTCTAGATCTATAGGGACAGATGGCTGATCCAGGGATCTATTCTGACTTCCATATTTGGAGTCAGGGAGGAATTTTTACCTAGAGTATGAGGGTTTTTGCCTTCCTCTGGATCAACTCAGTAGGGACTCATTAGGGTTTTCAACCTTATGAACTATGTTACTATGTGGGTGGTCTGCAGATTGTGGGTCTGCACTATGTGGGTGGTCTGTTTCCCCACATCCCAGCAGTGATCTATTGGATGAGATCAGGTGACTATGGAGGCCATTCGAGTCCAGTGACCTCATTGTCCTGTATGAGATGATGTCATGTGACATGGGGCATTATCCTGCTGGAAGTATCATCAGAAGATACAGGGGACACTGTGGTCATAAAGGGATGGACATGGTCAGTAACATACTCAGGTGGCTGCTGTGTTTATACCAGGCTCAATTGGCACTAAGGGACCCAAAGTGTGCCAAGAAAATGTCCCCCACAACATTACCACCAGCCTGAGCCGATGATACAAGGCAGGATGGATTTTTGCTTTCATGGTGTTTACACCAAATTCTGACCCTGCCATCTGAATGTCACAGCTGGAATTAAGACTTATTTGATCAGAAAACCTTCTTTCAGTCTTCTGTTATCAAGTTTTGGTGTCTGTGTAAATTGTAGGCTGTTTCCTGTTATTAGCTGACAGCAGTGGCCCGCGGTGTGGTCTTCCGCTGCTGTAGCCCATCTGCTTCAAGATTGGACGTGTTGTGTGTTCAGAGATAGTATTCTGCAGGCCTTGGTTTTACCCAGTGATTATTTCACATACTGTTGCCTTTCTGTCTTCTTAAACCAGTCTGCCCACTGACATCAACAAGGCTTTTTCATCCACTCAACTGTTGCACACTGGATTTTTTCTCTTTTTCGGACCAATAAAGGCATTCTCTAAGCTAAAACTTTTAACCCCCGCTGTGCCCGGGCTGTAAAACTATACATAATAAACTTTCTCTTACCTGCCTACGATCCCCCGTTGTTCCAATATCGCCGTCCTGTTCTCCGGTCCTGGTCTCTTCTACTTCCTGCGGGTCGGTGACTTCACTCTGCACTCAGCCTATCAGCGGCCGCGACGGAACATTGCTGCAGCCGCTGATAGGCTGAGCACAAAGTGAAGTCACCGACCCGCAGGAAGTGGAAGAGACCGGGACCGGAGAACGGGATGGCGATATCGGAACAACGGGGGATCGTAGGCAAGTAAGTGAAAGTTTATTATGTATAGTTTTACAGCCCGGGCACAGCGGGGGAGAAAAGATTTCAGTTGGAGAACTCCTTTAAAGTGACCAGCACATCTGGTCACCTAAAGTGGCTATTTAGCATTAGAAAATCAGAGCTGATTAATTAAAAAAAAAAAAAAAAAAAACTGCCCAGTATTTGTACTCTGTTTGTATTGGTTTTGCAGCTCAGTTCCATTCTTTTAGCTCACCTTTCTTTCCCATTCTGATGCTTGGTTTGAACTACAAGTGTTCTTGATCACGTCCACATGCCTAAATGCATTGAGTTTTTCCAGGTGATTGGCTGACCAGCTAAAAATGTCTATTTAGAAGATGCTTGCTAAATTGGCCACTCACTAACTTGCCCCCCTATCATGTTTAAAACAATGTGTATAATATGGCACCTCCAGGGAGACTACACCCAAGATGATAAGACCCACGTGCTGGATGAGGAACGTCTACAGATGGAAGAAACCATTTACAAGGACAGCTGTTCATGAAGAATAGCTTTGCTCACGGCACATTGTTAAAGACTATAAAAAACCTTGTAGCTGTCTTAAATACAGGAAGTATTATTTGCTGTCAGAGTTATTTTTTATTTTTTTCCTCGTGCATGCACTGATCCTGATACCAAATTAGGAAGGGTGATAAAGTGAGTATCTGCCCCCTTCCTAATAAAGTGGCCAGGGAGTGTTTCAGCCTTAAATTTCAGCCAGTATGTATCACTTCCCATAATGATCGGGTGCACCAATAACACATCTCGACTTTCTATAGAAAGAATTAAGCAACAAGTTGCATAAGTATTTTGACATCTGCTGTTTTGATCAGGCAGGAATGAGCTATACTTATTGTTGCATTTGGGAAATTTACATGTCAGTGCTATATTAGTATAGGAACCTTTCACTTTGCTAGTGACTAATTCTGTGAGATCATCTTAAAAGGGGAACTCCGGAAAAAGTTGTCTAGATCCTGATATGTCATTGGGGTAGATGGCATTGTTAAAGTTGGTATCCAGACTGATACAGCTGTGCACCCCCTTGGAGACAACACCAAGTATTCCCTGATAACATATTCACAGAAGCCAATAAATGCTGAGCATACACACGGTGATCACATGATTGCCAGGATGTCGGCAAAAGGAACCTATTAGGACAACTGGGGATGTGCTGCAAAAAATGATCACTTCCTGAATCCTGCCCCTCCATCATTGTCACAACACTATTCCCAAGCAGGTCACCATAAATCAGGTAATTGGTGTATGGGAATACAGTGGTCCCTCAACATACGATGGTAATCCATTCCAAACGGACATATCGTTTGTTGAAACCATCGTATGTTGAGGGATCCGTGCAATGTAAAGTATAGGACAGTGGTCTACAAGCTGCGGACCTCCAGATGTTGCAAAACTACAACACCCAGCATGCCCGGACAGCCAACGGCTGTCCGGGCATGCTGGGAGTTGTGGTTTTGCAACATCTGGAGGTCCGCAGGTTGAAGATTACCGGTATAGGAAGTTGTACTCACCTGTCCCCGAAGCTCCGGACCGTCACCGCTGCCCTGGATGTCGCCGTCCATCGCTGTCGCCGCATCCCCGAGGTGTCACCGGCGCTCCGGCAAGGCCTCTGCTTCCCCGGCATCCACGCTCTCCGTCGCCGCCATCACGTTGCTACACACGCCGCTCCTATTGGATGACGGGACGGCGTGCGCAGCGACGTGATGACTACGATGGAGAGCGCCGACGATGCAGGGGATCCCGAAGAGGACGCGCCGGAGCCCCGAGGACAGGTAAGTGATCGTCACCGGACCAAACGGGGCAAGGTAAATGGCTATCCGGTGGCAGCTGAAGCAGTCTGCGCTGCCGGATAGCCGTTTATGTGATGGCCCCGACATACAAAAGCATCGTATGTTGATGCTGCCTTCAACATGCGATCGTATGTTGAAATGATCATAGGTCTGGGGGGGGGGGGGGGGGGTCACTGTAATGGCGCATCTACAATACATGTCCTTAGGCTTTCTACTTCCAATGTGAATTCAAGTAGAGAAAAAACAGACAACATCCACAACATGCACCTTGATCTAAGGCTTCTCAGCAAAATGTATTAAACTAACAGGTTGTTATTGTACTTTATGATCATGTAGTGCAGGCCCACTAGCCACGTCACCACCACCTGTAATTAGCGGGTCCCTAACATCCCTAGCATAAAATGGCGCCGCACTGAGCGGCGACCACCACCGCCGCAACACCAGTGCCCACAGGGGGAATGACCCACTTGCAGAGCAGCCCCAATGCCACTCAAACCAGTCACTGGGCCGCTCCTCCCCACAGACACGGCGCCACGGCAGCAATGGACGCCGCACAGCACCACACCAGTGTGAACAGGTGTAAAAGCTCACTTACCATGTGCTCCCAGTCTATTTCTATTTCCAACTGTGTCTAAGAAGTGTTGCTTTGGTCTTAGGGATCACTGCGCTAAAAATGGCCCTCATACAGCCCCGGATATGAAAAAAATTATAGGGGTCAGAAGAGGACAATTTATATCTACAAATTTTCCTACATAAAGTAAAAAAAAAAATTTTTTAAAGTAGTGAATTAAAATAAAACCTTTTATAATTTGGGGTATCATTGTAATCAAATGGACCTACGGAATAATGATAACTTTTAATTTTTACCCAAAAGTGCAACACATTGAAACAGAAGTCCTCAACAGTTGCACAAAAGGGGTACTCCGCTGCCTGTGTTGTTTTTTGACCATGTTCCCTTGTTTCTCCTAGCTATGTGTTAGCCTGTGTTTGGTTTCATTATTCCTGAGGGTTTAGTGAGAATCCCACCTTTATTTTTGGCCGTATGTTGGGTAGTTCTGTTTAGACCTCTTTACTGGCGACCACTTTTTTTTCGGCTTGCCCTCTCATGTTGCGCTCGTGATGTGGTTTTCCTGGTTTGTGACGTTCATTGCGCCGTCCCACCATGTGATTAATTCTGCTCTGCCCCTTCTTGAATATTCATTTGTTATTATGCTTATCTCCTCCTTTCTTTTGCCCGTCACTATCCTGTGTCTGTTCTTATTGGTTGCTTCTCATCCAATCAGGTAGTTGCTGTGCCGCAGGCGCGCGTCTGCATCTCAGTGTCTTTTCTTCCTGTGTAGTTAGGTTGGCCTGAGTGTTCTCGCCGCGATCCTGCAGATGCCATTGGTTTAGTTTGCGTATGCGCACACCATGTTCCTCATCTTCATGACAGTACGTTACTGCCCCTAGACATCTTATCCCCCTATCCAAAGGACTGCCTCTGGGGACCCCCGCGATCTCTGCAGCAGCACCCCAGTCATCCGGTACACGGAGCGAACTTCACTCAATGCCAGATGACTGGCGGTGCAGGGCGGAGGCTCGTGATGTCACGGCCACACCCCTCAATGTAAGTCTATGGTAGGGGGCGTGACGTCCGTCATGGAGGGCGTGACTGTGACGTCATGGGCGGGGCGTGGCTGTTACGTCACGAGCCTCCGACGCTGCACCCGACGATCTAAACGACTGCCGGGTACAGCGGAAAATCACAGGGGGGGCCCAGCGGCAGGAACCCCGCGATCAGACATCTTATCCCCTATCCTTTGGATAGGAGATAAGATGTCTAGGGGCAGAGTACCCTTTAAAGGGGTTATCCAGGAAAAAAAACTTTTTTTTATATATCAACTGGCTCCAGAAAGTTAAACAGATTTGTAAATTACTTCTATTAAAAAATCTTAATCCTTTCAGTACTTATGAGCTGCTGAAGCTGAGTTGTTCCTTTCTGTCTAAGTCCTCTCTGATGACACCTGTCTCGGGAACCGCCCAGTTTAGAAGCAAATCCCCATAGCAAACCTCTTGCCGAGACAAGCAGAGATGTCAGCACAGAGTACTGTTGCCAGGCAGAAAACAACAACTCAACTTCAGCAGCTGATAATTATTGAAAGGATTAAGATTTTTTTAATAGAAGTAATTTACAAATCTGTTTAACTTCCTGGAGCCAGTTGATATAAAAAAAAGAAGTTTTTTCCTGGAATACCTCTTTAAGGAGTTAAAGGTTGTGTTCTCCGCTCTGTGGCCTTTCGGCTGTTTTGAACTACTGCTCCCAGCATGCTCAGACAGCTGTGACCGGTCATGCTTAGAGTATGCTGTCATGAATCCTAGCAGTTTGGGACTTGTAGTTCTGCAGTCGGGCGATTGTCACTAAGCTTCCCATTCTTCCAATGGCCTTCTGCCTAGAATGTGATGACTTGCATAGTGGAACATATCACTGTATCTTTTATATAGCATACTATAAACGTGATCTAGTTGACTTTACATAAATAATGCTGACTAATAATTATTAGTGTAATATAAGTGATATAGGGTGAGTAACATAGTTCATTGCATTATGGGATAGCTGTAGGTTATAGCTCAGGGATCATTTTACAGCCTTTATCTGCAGTGTGGTGCGAGGTTTATCTGCTCTTTTACGTCACTGATGCCATTTAATCATATAGAGAACGTGTGGGTCAAACTGCCAACATTTACTGGCTTCACTACAGTGTTAATAAATGTCGTATCATGTGTATATGTCATGTGTACCGTATATACTCGAGTATAAGCAGAGTTTTTCCAGCACGATTTTTCGTGCTAAAAACGCCCCCCCTCGGCTTATACTCGAGTGAACTCTCCTCCTGTCAATCCCTTCTCAGTGGTCTTCAACCTGCGGACCTCCAGATGTTGCAAAACTACAACTCCCAGCATGTCTGTCCGATGGCTGTCCGGGCATGCTTTGAGTTGTAGTTTTGCAACTTCTGGAGGTCCACAGGTTGAAGACCACTGATGAAGGGATTGACAGGCGGTGATGATGAAGGGGGGGGGATGATGATGGGGGTCTGGATGATGACGAAGGACGCAGTGGTCTTCAACCTGCGGACCTCCAGAGGTTCCAAAACTACAACTCCCAGCATGCCCGGACAGCCATCGGCTGTCCGGGCATGCTGGGAGTTGTAGTTTTGCAACTTCTGGAGGTCCGCAGGTGGAAGACCACTGATGAAGGGATGAAGGCGGTGATGATGAAGGGGGGGGGGATGATGACGGGGGTCTGAATGATGATTAAGGCCGCAGTGGTCTTCAACCTGCGGACTTCCAGAGGTTCCAAAAGTACAACTCCCAGCATGCCCGGACAGCCGATGGCTGTCCGGGCATGCTGGGAGTTGTAGTTTTGCAACATCTGGAGGTCCGCAGGTTGAAGACCACTGATGAAGGGATTGACAGGCGGTGATGATGACGGGGGTCTGGATGATGACAAAGGCCGCAGTGGTCTTCAACCTGCGGACCTCCAGAGAGTTCAAAACTACGACTCCCATGATATGATATGACATGGGAGTTGTAGTTTTGCAACTTCTGGAGGTCCGCAGGTTGAAGACCACTGATGAAGGGATTGACAGGCGGTGATGATGACAGGGGTCTGGATGATGACAAAGGCCGCAGTGGTCTTCAACCTGCGGACCTCCAGAGAGTTCAAAACTACGACTCCCATGATATGATATGACATGGGAGTTGTAGTTTTGCAACTTCTGGAGGTCCGCAGGTTGAAGACCACTGATGAAGGGATTGACAGGCGGTGATGATGACGGGGTCTGGATGATGATGGAGGCCGCAGTGGTCTTCAACCTGCGGACCTCCAGAGGTTCCAAAAGTACAACTCCCAGCATGTCTGTCCGATGGCTGTCCGGGCATGCTGGGAGTTGTAGTTTGGCAACTTCTGGAGGTCCGCAGGTTGAAGACCACTGATGAAGGGATTGACAGGCGTTGATGATGAAGGGGGGGGGGGGGCGATGATGACGGGGGTCTGGATGATGACATGGGGGGATGATGTATTTCCCACCCTAGGCTTATGGTCGAGTCAATAACTTTTCCTGGGTTTTTGGGGTGAAATTGGGGGCCTCGGCTTATATTCGGATCGGCTTATACTCGAGTATATACGGTATACCCACTGAATGGCATTGATATTCAGATTACTGGATAAGTACACTTCCAGCAATTTGTTTACTTTATTGCTGCAGTACATATGTAGTGACTTTGCAAATAGTCCTTTAAGAACCATCCGTTTTGAGTATACAGCTTATATGCCAGCTACAGTATGTGTCTCCATTGTTCAGGACTGTATTATGTGATCCTGCAATCAATTGCTTTTCTCAGCCATCTGCCCCCTTGTCTGCAGATAAGTAAGAAGGGGGAGCAAATGGAGGAATATACCACTTGGCTGCAGGATCAGACTACGCAGGATATGTTTGTAGTCTGTAACCATGGAGACATATAGATCTCTATAGAAGATGTATACACAATATGGTTGGCAGTTTGTAAAAACAAAAAAAAAAACTCTTTACACAGTTGCATTTTTTTTTATTTTAGATGAACTGGTGATATTGTTGTTTATTGACTATGCTACAGGGGCTGTAAATTTAGTGTCATTCATAATATAGTGTCTGTACCTGTGTTTGGTGGCTGGTCTTGCAATACTTATGTGATCTTTGTCCCGATGTTTATTTTTAGCAGCAAAAAAAATTAGTTTCTGAGTGTCGTCTCAGGTTTTCCCTGGTTGCAGTGCGACCTGAGACATTACATCACTAGTCAGGTGTTGAAAGGGAGCCTGTCTGCTTCGAACGCTGGGATGGGGGGGGGGGATCATTATCCACAGGGCTGCAGGGAATTGTCCTAGGTGTGCTTCAGTGGGTGGGGTAACTAATGTGTGGGAGGGAGGAAATGGGACCTCACACTTACCAATAAGGGATCCTGGGACTTGTAGTTAAAGGGAGGAGCTCCATCAGGAAATTTCGCAAAAAGAAAGCAGCATTGTTATGGTGGACTCACAACATGGCCATTTAGCCCGAAGACCAGCACGGATCCTTCCTAAGCATGTCCATTACTGTCTGGCAGGCAACTTATGGTAGATAACCTCTTTAAAGGGCTCCTCAAAACATTTTATTTATTTATTTATTTATTTTTAAATCAACTGGTGCCAGATAGTTAAACAGATTTCTAAATGACTTCTGTTAAAAAAATCTTTATCCTTCCAGTACTTATCAGCTGCTGTATACTACAGAGGAAGTACTTTTCTTTTTGAATTTATTTTCTATCCACGGTGCTCTCTGCTGACACCTCTGTCAATGTCAGGAACTGTCCAGAGCAGGAGACGTTTTCAATGAAGATTTGCTCCTGCTCTGGACAGTTCCTGACACAGACAGAGGTGTCAGCAGAGAGCACTGTGGTCAGACAGAAAAGAAATTCAAAAAGAAAAGAACTTCTTCTCTAATATACAGCAGCCGATAAGTACTGGAAGGATTAAGATTTTTTTATAGAAGCAATTTACAAATCTGTTTAACTTTCTGGCATCAGTTGATTTAAAGAAATAATAATTCCACCCGAGTACCCCTTAAAATATTTAATCACTTGTGTTATACAGTATTTTATAAATGAAGCAGCATTTCAACTAAAAGGATACAAGCCAATAACATTTTTTTTTTTAAATAAAATTCTTATTAATTAAGCAAAAAGGAAACAAAACATTAAGTTTCGACTTCCTGTAAGTGAACTGTAAACAAGTTTCTGGGTCGTCGTCTTGCATAACTCTTCTGCTGTATGTATATTAAGAAATTTTTTGGAGAACTGTCCCGCACTGACCTGCATAGATTGTCCTACCAATCATGTGTCACCGTGCTTTATCCATTTCGTCATACATGATTTCCATTATTAAATTATGTTGTAAGACTTGGGAATGTCTGCAGTAAGAGTTCAGCTCTGGTCTCCTGCAGGTGACGACGATTTATTGGGAAATCAACTAAGAATAATAGTAAATGGATGCTGGAAGGGGGAACCATCAGGGTTCCAGAAGTGTCAGAGTAACTCTGTTCCTCTTGAACTCCTATAGGAAATGTAAAAAATGAATTGACCACTGAGAATTATTTATTTATATTACTTCAAAGGAATAGTGTTGTTATTGTTATAAAGTAGTCAGGGTCACTGGGCTGCGGTACCTTTATCACAGCGGGAGACCGAAGTCCTGAGTGTGCGGGTCTGACGGTGCTGGGAACCAGAAAGAACTAAGTCACCAAATACAAATAGCACAGAAGAAACACGGTTACCCGCACTCACCGCTAGGCTGACTCCGCTTTAAGGGGGTATTCCAGGAGAAACTTTTTTTTATATATCAACTGGTTCCAGAAAGTTAAACCGATTTGTAAATTACTTCTATTAAAAAATCTTAATCCTTTCAGTACTTATGAGCTTCTGAAGTTAAGGTTGTTCTTTTCTGTCTAAATCCTCTCTGATGACACCTGTCTCGGGAAACGCCCAATTTAGAAGCAAATTCCCATAGCAAACCTCTTCTAAACTGGATGGTTCCTGAGACAGGTGTCATCAGAGAGCACTTAGACAGAAAAGAACAACCTAAACTTCAGAAGCTCATAAATACTGAAAGGATTAAGATTTTTTTAATAGAAGTAATTTACGAATCTGTTTAACTTTCTGGAGCCAGTTGATATATAAAAAAAAAGTTTTTTCCTGGATAACCCCTTTAACTGCTCGCACAGACATCACCGGTTCCAGATCTGATGCAGGGCGCTCAAAGCGCCCTGCATCAGGTCTGGAACCGGTGATGTCCGTGCGAGCAGTTGAAGCGGAGTCGGCCGACTGTTGCCTAACGGTGAGTGCAGGTAGACATGTTTCTTCTATGCTATTTGTATTATTAATTAAAGGGGTATTCCAGGAAAAAACTTTTTTTTTCTTTAGATCAACTGGCTCCAGAAAGTTAAACAGACTTGTAAATTGCTTCTATTAAAAAATCTTAATCCTTCCAATAATTATCAGCTGCTGAAGTTGAGTTGTTCTTTTCTGTCTAAGTGCTCTCTGATGACACGTGTCTCTGGAGCTTTCCAGACTAGAAGCAAATCCCCATAGTAAACCTATTCTGCTCTGTGCAGTTCCTATGGGAAATTGCTTCTACTCTGGACAGCTTCCGAGACAGGTGTCATCAGAGAGCACTTAGACAGAAAAGAGCAATTCAACTTCAGCAGCTCATAAGTACTGAAAGGATTAATATTTTTTAATAGAAGTAATTTACAAATCTGTTTAACTTTCTGGAGCCAGTTGATATATATATAAAAAAAAAAGTTTTATTCCTGGATAACCCCTTTAAGTAGACTATGTCTCTGCACCATACATATATCAGCTCTCTCCTACATATTATGTCTTGTTTTGTCTTTACTGTACTGTCTATTACAATCTGCCCAATGTGTTATTCCAGTATTGTGCCATGTGAAGCACTATGGAAGATGATAGCACTGTATAAATAAATGATCTCACACGATCACATAGATGTCTTAGCTGGACTGTGAATTTGGAGCACACCATCTATAAGTTTTCTTCTAATTCTGCTTTTAAAGAGTACCTGTCATTAAAGGGGTACTCCGGTGAAAAACTTTTTTTTTTTTTTTTTTTTAAATGAACTGGTGTCAGAAAGTTAAACAGATTTGTAAATTACTTCTATTAAACAATCTTAATCCTTTCAGTACTTTTTAGCAGCTGTTTGCTACAGAGGAAAATCTTTATTTTTTTAATTTCTTTTTTGTGTTGTTCACAGTGCTCTCTGCTGACTCCTGATGCCCGTATCAGGAATTGTCCAGAGCAGGAGAAAATCCCCATAGCAAACCTATGCTTCTCTGGACAATTCCTGACACGGACAGAGGTGTCAGCAGAGAGCACTGTGAACAAGATAAAAAGAAATTCAAAAAGTAAAGAATTACAGCATACAGCTGCTAATAAGTACTGGAAGGATAAAGATTTTTTTTTTAATAGAAGTCATTTACAAATCTGTTTTAACGTTCTGGCATCAGTTCATTAAAAAAAAAAAAAAAAGTTTTCCACCGGAGTACCCCTTTAAAGTATGTTTACTAAACTAACTCAGTTTATATTCCTTAACTACTCCTAACACCTCTCCTGCCCTTACATTTTTCTGAGCTTTAAAAAGCTGTGTATCATACCTTTCCCCTTGCTCACATTGTATGAGCTCCCAGCAGGAGAAAGTAGGCGTTCCCCAGCAGACGCAACGTCACTGAAGCCTGCGAGAGCTGTGCCTCACCATGCCCCACGCGCACTTCCTGAGTTTGGTCCCTTGCCAGGCCGGGAGGAGACCAAACTAATTGTTTGACTTGGGGGCAGGGAACAGAACAGAGACACCTAGTGGCCATTTTTTCAATCAATTTAAAAACATATAAAGGTTGAGAATTTTAACAGCAAGTAAATAGCAAAGTGTCTTATAATGATATAAGGAACAATATAATAAAAGTTTAGTTTGGTGACAGGTACTCTTTAACACTGTGGTCCATCGATACCTGAGCCTCAAGTTGTTTTTCATTTCGAAGCCTCCTTTAAAGGGGTATTCCAGGCAAAAACTTTTTTTTATATATATATCAACTGGATCCGGAAAGTTAAACAGATTTGTAAATTACTTCTATTAAAAAATCTTAATCCTTCCAATAGTTATTAGCTTCTGAAGTTGAGTTGCTGTTTTCTGTCTAACTGCTTTCTGATGACTCACGTCCCAGGAACTGTCCAGCTCCTATGGGGATATTCTCCCATCATGCACAGCTCCCGTGACGTGACATCATCATTGAGCAGTTAGACAGAAAACTTCAGAAGCTAATAACTATTGGAAGGATTAAGATTTTTTAATCGAAGTAATTTACTAGAGATGAGCGAACTTACAGTAAATTCGATTCGACACGAACTTCTCGGCTCGGCAGTTGATGACTTATCCTGAGAATGAGCTCAGTGACTGATCTCTGGATGTACAGAGACAACGCTGAGGCAAGATCTAAACAAGATGCCTTAAAGGGGTATTGCAGGCAAAAACTTTTTTTTATCTATCAACTGGCTCCGGAAAGTTAAACAGATTTGTAAATTATAGAGATGAGCGAACTTACAGTAAATTCGATTCGTCACAAACTTCTCGGCTCGGCAGTTGATGACTTATCCTGCATAAATGAGTTCAGCTTTCCGGTGCTCCGGTGGGCTGGAAAAGGTGAATACAGTCCTAGGAAAGAGTCTCCTAGGACTGTATCCACCTTTTCCAGCCCACCGGAGCACCGGAAAGCTGAACTAATTTATGCAGGAAAAGTCATCAACTGCCGAGCCGAGAAGTTCGTGACGAATCGAATTTACTGTAAGTTCGCTCATCTCTATAATTTACAAATCAGTTGATAGATAAAAAAAAAGTTTTTGCCTGCAATACCCCTTTAAGGCATCTTGTTTAGATCTTGCCTCACTCAGCGTTGTCTCTGTACATCCAGAGATCAGTCACTGAGCTCATTCTCATGGCTGCCAAGACGTCTTTGTGTTTATACCTGAAGTCCTTTTGCTCTTCCGCCGCTTCCTTCCAGACTCAATGACTTGTTCCTGTATCTGATCTTCACTCCCTTATCATTTTTAATTGAGTGGAAAAACATGGACAGGAAAGGAAATGCTCTGGAGAAGTTTGTGTCTTTGGTTAGAAGTAGCTTTGTTTTTTGTTTTTTTTTCCATCCTGATTAACAAGAAGGTTCGCGTTGTAATCTGGAAGGATTAATGTAACGGAGAACAGAGTTAAGTCTGTGGCGACCTGCTTTTTATGAGGACATCCTATACTCTAGTGTTACCAAGGTGATTGTGCCACTTACCTCCAGATCTTTCACAAGCACGAGGCCCGGTTTTCTGGGTCAGTCTTCCTTTTTATGTAAAGAAGGTGAATGACCTCACGTTACTGCTGACGAGCTTTGGTAATAGGTACCGTGATCCATATTTTAGCATTTTACTGCATATGGAGCATTAAAGGGGTACTCCACTGGAAAACATTTTTTTTTTTTTTTTTTTTAAATCAACTGATGACAGAAAGATTTGTAAATTACAGTGATCCCTCAACTTACAATGGCCTCAACATACAATAGTTTCAACATACGATGGTCTTTTCTGCACCATTGTAACTTGAAACCAGACTCAACATGCAATGCTACAGACAGTCCAGATCTGTGATACCTGTCACAACTTGAGGAACTGACCAATCAGAATGGGCATTTTACTGGTAAATCACCTCTATTACTGAAGTGCATGCACTGACTGGTGTCTGGTAGCGCCCCCTACAGTACAGGGAGGAACTACAAGTTCTTTACTACTTACCTGTGCCAGGGTTAGCTGCTCCTTTGGACACCAAGTAAGGGCGGCTCAATTTGGGACACTGTGTGTACTGTACAGGACCCTGAAGAAGCTCCTGTCCTCTACAAAAACCATTGCTCCTCAACCAGGGTGCCTCCAGCTGTTGCAAAACTACAACTTCCAGCATGCCCGGACAGCCGTTGGCTGTCCGGGCATGCTGGGAGTTGTAGTTTTGCAACAGCTGGAGGCACCCTGGTTGGGAAACACTGACATAGACAGTGATTACAGCTCCCAGCAGATATTTCTTACTTTTATATGTAAGGATTTGCTTTATCTATATTAGTTATCTACTTATTTTTCTTTAATCCTCACTTTTTCCTATTTTTGGATGACATTGGCTTCAGAACCAATTACCAGGTTTCCATAGAGTTATGGTCTCAACATACAATGGTTTCAACATACAATGGTCGTCCCGGAACCAATTAATATTGTAACTTGAAGGACCACTGTATTTCTATTAAAAAATCTTAAGCACGTATCAGCTTCTGTATGCTCCATAGAAAGTTCTTTTCTTTTTGAATTTCCTTTCTGTTTGACCACAGTGCTCTCTGCTGACACCTCTGTCCATGCCAGAGCAGGAGAGGTTTGCTATGGGCATTTGCTTCTACTCTGGACAGTTCCTAAAATGGACAGGGAGCACTGTGGTCAGACAGAAAGGAAATTCAAAAAGAAAAGAACTTCCTGTGGAGCATACAGAAGCTTAGAAGTACTGGAAGGATTAAGAATTTTTTTATAGAAGTAATTTACAAATCTATTAACTTTCTGGCACCAGTTGATTTAAAAAAAAAAATGTTTTCCAGTGGAGTACCCATTTAATGCTCCATATGCAGTAAAATGATAAAATATGGATCACTGTACATATTACCAAATGTACCCCTTTAAAGGGGTAGTCCAGTGGTGAAAAACTTATCCCCTATCCTAAGGATAGGGGATAAGTTTGAGAACGCGGGGGGTCTGACCGCTGGGGCCCCCTGCAATCTCTCTGTACAGGGGCCAGGCTCTCCGGCCAGATAGCGGGTGTTGACCTCCGCACGAAGCGGCGGCCGACACGCCCCCTCAATACATCTCTATGGCAGAGCCGGAGATTGCCGAAGGCAGCGCTTCGGCTCTGCCATAGAGTTGTATTGAGGGGGCGTGTCGGCCGCCGCTTCGTGCGGAGGTCAACACGCCCCCTTCCCGCGGGCTGTCGGGGCTCCGTACAGGAGATCGCAGGGGGCCCCAGAGGTCGGACCCCCGCAATCTGCAACTTATCCCCTATCCTTAGGATAGGGGATAAGTTGTTCACCACTGGGTCACCACTGGACTACTCCTTTAAAGGTACTTCACTGGCCAGCGTTCGGAAGTAAATGTTTAGAGCACTGTTCTCACGCTGCGGGGGTCGGACACACCCTTCGTGACATCACGGCGATGCCCCCTCATTGCAAGTCTATGGGAAGGGGCGTGACTGCCGTCACGCCCCCTCCCATAGACTTGCATTGAGGGGGCGTCGGCATGATGTCACGAGGGGCATGGTCTACCCCTGTAGTGCGAAAACAGCGTTCGAAACATTTACTTCCGAATGCTGGCCTGTGGAGTACCCCTTTAAGAAACATTTCCACCTCAAATTAGACTAACTGGATATATAAGTCCTGGAGTTCTTCAGCTATTACAGGTACTAACCATCTGGGACTGATTGGTGGCAAATAGTGTGGGCTGCCATTACTCCTCCCGGGTGTAGAGTCATTTTAGTGTCTGAGAATCCTTGGGGACCTCACTCATAGGAGCTGAAATGGTCACTGGTATTTGTAGAAACATATGAAGAAATCAAAAAGAGGAACATAAAATCAAAGCATACCTCCATTTATTCGGTCTCACACACTCTGCACAGTTCAGCCTGGAGAGACGCAGCTTATGCCGGGCGAATGGGCTCGTGCGGTGATCTCGCTGGGTATTGTACGAGTGCCCGATTGTCCATTGCATATGCATCTCTCTACACCAAACTGTGCAGATCACGTCAGACCACATAACTAAAGATACGCATTAAAGGGGTTATCCAGGAAAAAACTTTTTTTTATATATCAACTGGCTCCAGAAAGTGAAAGAGATTTGTAAATTACTTCTATTAAAAAATCTTAATCCTTTCAGTACTTATGAGCTTCTGAAGTTTAGGTTGTTCTTTACTGTCTAAGTGCTCTCTGATGACACGTGTCTCGGGAACCGCCCAGTTTAGAAGAGGTTTGCAATGGTAATTTGCTTCTAAGCTGGGCGTTTCCCGAGACACGTGTCATCAGAGAGCACTTAGACAGAAAAGAACAACCTTAAATTCAGAAGCTCATAAGTACTGAAAGGATTATGATTTTTTAATAGAAGTTTAATTTACAAATCTGTTTAACTTTCTGGAACCAGTTGATATATAAAAAAAAATGTTTTTTCTTGGAATACCCCTTTAAGAATTTTATGTCTGAAGGGGTTTAAATATGATCTATAGATATACAGAAAAAACTAGCATTAACATGTATCAAATCCTAATAACATGTCTCAAAAAGTGTCCCTTTCATTTCATAAAAAGTTAGATAGTTAGGGACCTCCTTGCTGAGACACCCACCGATCAGAAGAATGAACGGGGGAAGAGCTTATCTCCCCACCTCACAGCGATCTTCGACTTACCTTCCTATTTTAAACTATCCGGCCCATTATGAATAATTATTCTAGTTTTACATTTACTTGCTATACGGCTCTGCCGCGGATCGTCTTCTTTTTCTTCATTATATGGTCCCCCCCAGGACTGACGTTTCCTTTCAGGTCCTGATGACGTTCGTCTCGCAATCTTTTGCGGCTCGAGGCGGCAGCTGGTATACGGGGGCTTGGCTATTTCTTGTATTTCCTCACAAGCCAGCCCCCTGATGACGTATGCGGTCCATCTGTATGTCCTGACGTGCTGACGTTTCCTGCGCAGTTTAACCCCTTAAGGACCACGGGTTTTCCCGTTTTTGCACTTTAGTTTTTTCCTCCTCACCTTTTAAAAATCAGAACTCTTTCAATTTTGCACCTAAAAATCCATATTATGGCTTATTTTTTGCGCCACCAATTCTACTTTGCAGTGACATCAGTCATTTTACCCAAAAATCTACGGCGAAATGGGAAAAAAATCATTGTGCGACGAAATTGAAGAAAAAACACCATTTTGTAACTTTTGGGGGCTTCCGTTTCTATGCAGTAAATTTTTCAGTAAAAATGACACCTTATCTTTATTCTGTAGGTCCATACGATTAAAATGATACCCTACTTATATAGGTTTGATTTTGTCGCACTTCTGGAAAAAATCATAACTACATGCAGGAAAATTTATATGTTTAAAATTGTCATCTTCTGACCGCTATAACTTTTTTATTTTTCTGTGTATGGGGCGGTATGAGGGCTCATTTTTTGCGCTGTGATCTGATGTTTTTATTGGGACCTATAACAGGTCCATAGGGACATATAACACTGCACACACTGATTGCCAGCACTGTTCACTGGAAAGCCATAGCTTTGCAATTATTAGCGTTATTAGCTGAATCTCAGGCTTGGAGCAATCATTCGCCGAGGGGACACGCCGGAGGCAGGTAAGAGGACCTCCTCTCGTGTCCCAGCTGATCGGGACACCGCATTTTCACTGCGGTAGTCCCGATCAGCCCCGCTGAGCAGCCGAGCAGCTTTCATTTTCGTTTTAGACGCAGCGTTCAACTTTGAACGCCGCGTCTAAAGGGTTAATAGCGCGCGGCACCGCGATCGCTGCCGCGCTCTATTAGCTCCGGGTCCCGGCATCAGATACCGACCCGATATGACACGGGGTCACCGCGTGACCCCGCTTTATAGCGCGGGAGCCGGCCAAGGACGTAAATATACGTCCTTGGTCGTTAAGGGGTTAAACACTCAGAACTGCATCAATGTATCCCCAGTGACAACCTGACCCCAACCTTTTCTTACCCATCCATTCCTCTCCATCTTCAAGTGTGTAAAACAAAAACAAAAAAACTCACCCCTATCCTGAGGATAGGAGATTAGTGTCAGATCATGGAGGGCCCGACCACTGGGGACCCCGCACCCCCAATCTCCTGCTCGGCGCCCCATCTCTCCATGTGAAGGAAGTGTGTCGACCATGGCACGAAGCAGTGGCTGACATGCCCCCTCCATACATCTCTATGGGAGTGCAGGAGATTCCCGAACAGCAGTCGTAACCCCCCTTATCTGACACTTATCCCCTATTCTACGGATGGAGGATACTTATTTTTTTAAGACTGGAAAACTCCTTTAAAGTGAACAAAATCACCCTACTCCTCTTTTTCCTATCACAGTAATTTTTACATTCCTCCACCCCCCCCCCCCCCCCCACACACACACTCTTAGCCTAATATGAAGGCAGATGCATCTATTTAAAGGGGCACTCTGGCCCTATGACATCTTATCCCCTATCCAAAGGATAGGGGATAAGATGTCTGATCGCGGGGGTCCTGCGGCTGGGGAGCCCCGCAATCTTGCATTCCGCACCCACCTCTTTGAGCTGCACGCCGCGCTGCCAGCTCACAAACTGCCGAGTGCCGACCACGGGGCCGGAGTATCGTGACGTCACGACTCTGCACCCTTGTGATGTCACTCCCCCCCCTATGCAAGTCTATTGGAGGGGGCGTGACGGCCGTCACGCCCCCTCCAATAGACTTGCATAGGGGGGCGGAGTCGTGTCGTCACGATATTCCGGCCCAGTGGTCGGCACCCGGCAGTTTGTGAGCTGGCAGCGCGGCGTGCAGCTCAAAGAGGTAGGTGCCGAATGCAAGATCGCGGGGCTCCCCAGCAGTGGGACCCCTGTGGTCAGACATCTTATCCCCTATCCTTTGGATAGGGGATAAGATGTCTTTGGGCCGGAGTACCCCTTTAACCAGTTTATTGGGACATTTTGAGAAGACATTTCTGTAAGTCTTGTGTTGTTGCTTTGTAGTGTTTGTATAACGTTCGCATTATATGAGAACATCAGCTACGGGAAGAGGTCATGCGCTCCGGAACTTTCTTTCAGAAATAGGTTACTAACTGTTTAGTACAATGATATAAACTCCGTTATGTGACCTCCACGATGTAAGTGGAATATCAGCAGGAGCAAAGCTTTCAGGATAGGGATTTGCAGGCCAGATTCACTGAGCAATTTGTACCACCAAGCGATGCTGTAATGGACTTTATATAAATGTCTTATGCAAAGCTTTGTTTATTGTGAGGGAGGAAATTTGTGCCCTTGGCTCCAGGCCGCCGGTTCTTTTCCTTAAAGGACATTTGGATGAATTTAGATTTGCCTGTGTTTGTGGGTTTCTTTTCGTAATGTAAGTAAGTAGGGACAAGGGTTGTTTCCATGTAAAAACAAGTATTTTCCTCAAGTCAGTATGAAAAAAAAAAAGTGACATCTTGAAATTCTTTCCTTAAATCAATGTATAACAACATTTAACTCTGCAAAAAACAAACGTTTAATAGTAGCATATAAAAGAATGGATCGCCACCAAAGTGGCGAGTGACATGTCACCCCTTAAAAACGAGTGAACCACCGACACGTTTCGAGCTAGTGCTCTTAATCATGGCGTCATGCCATGATTAAGCGCACTAGCTTGAAACGCTTCAGGCGTTTCACTCGTTTTTAAGGGGTGACATGTCACTCGCAACTTTGGTGGCGATCCATTCTTTTATATGCTACTATTTTTAAAGGGTACCTCTCATCAAATAAACTTTTGATATATTTTAGATTAATGAATGTTGAATAACTTTCCAATAGCATGTTAATGAAAAATATGCTTCTTTCTATTGTATTTTTCCCGATCAGTCCTGTCAGCAAGCATTTCTGACTCATGCTGGAGTCCTAAACACTCAGAGCTGCCAGCCTGCTTTGTTCACAGCCAAACAGGCTGTGAACAAAGCAGGCTGGCAGCTCTGAGTGTTCTCCTTTGTGAACAAAGCAGACTGGCAGCTCGTAGTGTTTAGGACTCCAGCATGAGTCTGAAATGCTTGCTGCCAGGACTGGTAGGGAGACCCCTAGTGGTCATTTCTTCAAAGTGGAAAATTAAATAGAAAGAAGCATATTTTTTTAATAACATGCAATTGTAAAGTTATTCTACATACATTAATCTATAATATATCAAAAGTTTTTTGGATGAGAGGTACCCTTTAAGTTTTAATGCTTTTTTTCCCTGGGAGCTGGATCCTACCTTTTGTTTTCTCCATTACCACGAGGAGAGGTGGCTCCTTCATCCGCGCTTCCGGCATATATGTTACGGTGTCCAGATATGAACTTTAATTTGGTGAGCTGATCTTTTTTCTTCTGTTGAACATTTAGCTCTCCAGCTGTTGCAGCACTTCTACTCCCATCATGCTCTGACTGCCTTTGGCTGTCAGGGCATGATGGGAGCTAAAGTTTTTTAAACTTCTACAAAACTTTTTACAAAACTTATTGGCTTAAAGTGAACTACCAAACTTTCAGGGTGAATAGATGAAGCCCATGCTGGGCAGTTGCTAGTCACAGTAAGGTTGCCTCTACAACCCGACCTTCCACCCTGAACTTTGCAGAATGGGCAGGAGAGCCGGAGATATACTTCAATTTTTTTTCTCAGCCGTGATCATATAGTTTAGGGTCTAACCCTAAAGGAGATATATCATGGGGAAAACTTATACTCTATCCAAAGGGTAGGGAATACGTTTTAGAACACTGGGGGTCCAACAGCCGACGAAGCGGGGGCCATCACGCCCCCTTCATATATCTCTATGGCTATCTCTGGCACTTCCAGAGATGATGGGGGTTATAAAGCTCCGCTCCCGGGGAGGGCGGGACCGTACAAAAGATCCCCTTTTGATAGGGGATACGTTTTTCCCCAGTGATACTTTTTCTTCAAAGGCATTATCCCATAATTAATTTTCATACCTGAAGTCCTGGACTCCTAATAGTTGTCATTGCTATGAATTCTTGCTTCTAGGTGTTGCTACCGCTGCTAATTTTTGTTGTTGGGGACAGGATTTGGTCAAAATCAGTCTCCTTCCACTCTCTAAAACAAAAGAGAAGAGTGATCCATAGCGTAAAACCGCCACTGCAGGGTTCAGATTAAAGTAGTATGAAAACCTTACCGAAGGCGGTTGTGTGAACTCACACACAACAACGGTCTGCGTGGATGAGTAGATAAGCCCGGTCTGCAGCCTCCCCGACATGGACAGAAATTCGACAGGTGAAGACTTCCACAGGGCGCTGACTCTCCACATCCACCTACTGAGCTGGGTGCTGGAGGACCTACATGCTAAGTCACTCTCCACATCCACCTACTGATCTTGGTGCTGGAGGACCTACATGCTAAGTCACTCTCCACATCCACCTACTGATCTTGGTGCTGGAGGACCTACATGCTAAGTCACTCTCCACATCCACCTACTGAGCTGGGTGCTGGAGGACCTACATGCTAAGTCACTCTCCACATCCACCTACTGAGCTGGGTGCTGGAGGACCTACATGCTAAGTCACTCTCCACATCCACCTACTGAGCTGGGTGCTGGAGGACCTACATGCTAAGTCACTCTCCACATCCACCTACTGAGCTGGGTGCTGGAGGACCTACATGCTAAGTCACTCTCCACATCCACCTACTGAGCTGGGTGCTGGAGGACCTACATGCTAAGTCACTCTCCACATCCACCTACTGAGCTGGGTGCTGGAGGACCTACATGCTAAGTCACTCTCCACATCCACCTACTGAGCTTACGAATATTCTTTTTTTTTTTTCCCAGTACACATCACAGTGATCACCCCTCTCTGCTTCCAGCTTGTGTGGTGTAAAGAAGGCTCTAATACTACTGTGAATTTTCGCTTATGCAATTTTTTTTATATGCAAATTTTCACATACGTTAATTTTCGCGTGTGTGAAAATAAAATGAGAATATTACGAATATGCGAATTTAGCGAATATATGACGAATATTCCTCCATATATTCGCGACTATGCGCGAATTCGAATATGGCCTGTGCCGCTCAACACTATTAATGAGCTAAAGGTATGCTGTAAAGTGTCTCGGTGATGCTTCACGTTACACTCCTGAATCTACCTTCATATCAATAGTGTCGAAGGTCAGTGGCTAAAGTCTTCTAGAAGCAGAACATGGTGGTGGCTGTTGGATGTAAGGTTGTAGACAGGAGCTTAGTGTGCAGGAAGCTATCCAGAAGAACATGTCCCTGCTGAACCGTACCTAGGAGTTGTAGGCACTCCATAGGCTGCCATATAGTATGCAGTACTAAGCTGGGAAAGAATGCATCTGTAGTGCGGCACCCACCCAATTATACATACCCTGCATGACATTGTAGGCATAAAGTGATAAAGTAAACCCCATAGACTGTACTTTGTCACTTTCTAACTGTACAGAGCTTAAAGGGGGTAGTCCAGGAAAAAACTTTTTTCTTTTATATATATATATATATATATATATATATATATATATATATATATATATCAACTGGCTCCAGAAAGTTAAACAGATTTGTAAATTACTTCTATTAAAAAGTATTAATCCTTTCAGTACTTATGAACTTCTGAAGTTAAGGTTGTTCTTTTCTGTCTAAGTGATCTCTGATGACACGTGTCTCGGGAACCGCCCAGTTTAGAAGCAAATCCCCATAGCAAACCTCTTCTAAACTGGGCGGTTCCCGAGACACGTGTCATCAGAGAGCACTTAGACAGAAAAGAACAACCTTAACTTCAGAAGCTCATAAGTACTGAAAGGATTAAGATTGTTTAATAGAAGTAATTTACAAATCTGTTTAACTTTCTGGAGCCAGTTGATATATATATATAAAAAAGTTTTTTCCTGGATAAACCCTTTCACCATGTCCATGTGCATGAGGCTTAAAGGGGTACACTGGTGGAAAACTTAAGTTAAACAGATTTGTAAATGACTTCTATTAAAAAATCTTTATCCTTCCAGTACTTTTTAGCAGCTGTATGCTACAGAGGAAATTCTTTTCTTTTGAATTTCTTTTTTGTGTTGTCCACAGTGCTCTCTGCTGACACCTGATGTCCGTATCAGGAACTGTCCAAAACAGGAGAAAAACCCCATAGCAAACCTATGCTACTCTGGACAGTTCCTGACACGGACAGAGGTGTCAGCAGAGAGCACTGTGGACAAGACAAAAAAGAAATTCAAAAAGTAAAGCATTTCCTCTGTAGCATACAGCTGCTAAAAAGTACTAAAAGGATTAAGATTTTTTAATAGAAGTCATTTACAAATCTGTTTAACTTTCTGGCTCCAGTTCATTTAAAAAAAAAAAAAAAAAAAACTTTTCCACCGGAGTACCCCTTTATCTATCATGGATCTCCTGGTCGTGGGGAATGTAAGACACGCTGTACTCTGATAGACTCTGATATAGAAGAATGTTTATTTCTCTTATGCAATCCTGGCAAATGTAATACTTTTCATTTCTGTTCACACAAATGTCAGTCAAGAAGCTGGTGAACATGTGCTGGAACGTCAGGGAGATGTAAGTGGGGATGGACTGTTCTGCATCATGATTTATTGATACGTTTCCTTGAATTAGCTTTATTCATGTACTGAGAATTTATTTACATAAGATTGAAGGGATTTTCAAGAACAGTAGGATAGGCCATAAACGTTAGATAAGTGGTGGTCCTACAAAGTGCACTGTATCCTTCATTGTTTACTTGGCACTGTAAAAGGTGTGGACTTACTTAGCTACCAGTTTTAGCTTTAGGCCACGCTCAGCAGTGGAGGTAAAGGGGTACTCCGCTGGAAAACATTTTCTGTTAAATCAACTGGTGCCAGAAAGTTAAACAGATTTGTATATTACTTCGATTAAAAAGTCCCAATCCTTTCAGTACTTATCAGCTGCTGTATACTACAGAGGAAGTTATTCTCTTTTTGAATTTCCTTTCTGTCTGACCACAGTGCTCTCTGCTGACACCTCTGTCCATTTAAGGAACTGTCCAGAGTAGGAGCAAATCCCCATAGCAAACCTCTCCTGCTCTGGACGGTTCCTAACATGGACAGAGGTGTCAGCAGAGAGCACTGTGGTCAGACAGAAAGGAAATTCTGTAGTATACATCATCTAAATAGTACTGGAAGGATTGGGATTTTTTAAATAGAAGTAATTTACAAATCTGTTAAATTTTCTGGCACCAGTTGACTTAAAAGAAAATGTTTTCCAGTGGAGTACCCCTTTAATATACTCTCTAGGTGTATTCCCTTTATCTAGCTCCAGGATGTGAAAGCTCACTTCTCATGTGTGGTCCCGGTGTGGGTAGTGGCTGGTCAAGCAAACCAGATGGTACCATGGCACCAGGAGGATCAGGCAGGAAAGTGTAGTCAGTTGTTCAGGACAACCACAGGACAAACGGTATGGTCCTGGAGCATACAGACAGAGACAGAATGCAGAGGACAGGCAGGGGTTGATAGTTCATACATGGATACAGTAGACGTTTCGTAATGCATATTAGGGACCACAACAACACTTAGGCAAGGAAAAAGAAAGTAAATACTTATGCAGGTTACACTGGGAGATGTCTGGCCAGGGATGGATTTTGGGTTGCAAGCACTGGCACCATTATGCCCTCTTATGCCCTATGGACCTTGAGGCAGAGGGGAGATGGTGGTCACCTCCTATCCACAGAGCATAAGTGGTCTGATTGTGGGAAGCTAGACCACTGGGACCCCCCACAATCTAGATTATGGGACTCCTGAAGCTCCTGTCTGAATGGGGCAGGGGTGTATATACTTGACCATTGAAAGAGCTTTATTCATCATTCAATCATCATTACAAGTCATACAATAAATTACAATCACACATAGCATGACAGTACAATATACAGCACAGGTTCCCTAAGCTATACAACGTACCACATGCTACTCTAACACTTCGCTCCATCACTCGATATCGAAGAAACAAAGTCGAAAGACAACATATTACAGTCTGTGATCGGAGAGGGGCGTGGGATCACAGGGTCAAACTACTGGGCAAATGTATGGGGAGGTAGGGGAAGCAGAGGGGAATTAATCCTCTTCTTCATCGACGTCCGTACAGTCCAAGATGGAGCGGTCTCTAAGGCTGCGATCACATCACAATTTCTTCATCCGACTTGAGTACACGATTTTTATAGCTTAAAATCGTATGAAATCGTATATAAAGTTGGATCCATTGACCTCCATTAAAAAATCGGATCCATTACACACATCCGATTTGATGCACATCCGATTTCACACGATTTTTGTTCGAGTCTGAAATTGGGGTTGACCACAATTTTAGACCTGAACAAAAATCGTGTGAAATCGGATGCGGATCAAATCGGATGTGTGTAATGGATTCGATTTTTTAATGGAGGTCAATGGATCCGACTTTATATACGATTCCATACGATTTTAAGCTATAAAAATCGTGTACTCAAGTCGGATGGAGAAATCGTGATGTGAATGCAGCCTAAGCCGGCTGTGGACCAGCCTGCGGCAGTCCTAGACGGACATGTCCTCCCTGTTGTAGATGAGGCGATTCCTGGCCAGCCATATAGCTTCCTTAAAACAGTTCATAAGGTGCCATGTCTATACTTGACCATCGCTCCATTTATTGGCTATAATTAGCAATCCCAAAAACGACAAAGACTGTACTCCGCTATCTCCAGACCCCTCCACAATCAGACACCTATCCAATATCCTGTGGATAGGAAATAAGTGTCCTTAGTGGCAAAAAGCCCTTTAATAAATCTGAAACATCAAAATTTGCCTAGGCCACCAGACAGCCCTGTTGTGGTTTAAGCAACACATTGTACCAGTGTTTCATAACTTTTGTAATAAGAGTCAGTCTTAGTGCTGTATCTAGGAGGGACTTATTTGCATACATGAATCAATGCCTCTTAAGATTTCTGCTTAACAAAAACTTCCTAACAAACTGTAGAAAAGTTACACTGTTGAAAGGAAACATCCTCCTCATACTGAGTATAATAAAACAGTATAAAAAGAGTATAAAACAGTATGCAGTACACTCATAAGCTCCCCCTAGTGATGGCTGCAGACAAGACAGCTTTTTATCACTACAGCCTAAAGGCCCTTTTATGCTGCCAATTATCCTAGGAACACATGATCGTGATAATCAGCCTGTGTAAAAGGGCCATTGATTAGGTGACGAGTAAATCCTTGCTCTGCGGCTGATTGGATCTTTTGTGTGGCCATTTGAAGGGAACCCGTCACCTGTTTCAGAGTAAATCTTGGTGTCTTGGCATATCACTGCCTGTATCTTTTCCATGCTATCAGTTGTTCAGGCAGCAGGATACCATAACACTACGATTTACTCTGAAACGGTCCGGTGTTTTTGAGAAACCATTGTTTTAAAGAGCTGTCGGGACCCGGGTAACTAGTTATTGGGATGGTTCCCTGTGGCCGTTCCCTGCTCTGCCCGCCTTGAGCATATAGGTACAGATGTGTCCTTCAGTGCCTGTGGGGGCGGGGACCGCCACCGTGTCTACTTACCTGGGTCATGACGGTTTTATAGTTACATAGTTCATATGGAGTCTATCAAGTTCAACCTTTATCTCTATTGTGTCCCTACTTTGTTGATCCAGAAAAATGCAAAAAACCAAAACTATGAGACTGATGCCAATTTTCCTAAATATGGCGGTCAAAATAAATCCTGGATCAACATTTTCCCTACAAATCTAATACCCATAACCTGTAATGTAATTACTCTCCAAAAATGTGTCCAGGCCCCTATTGATTGTTTTTATTGAGTTCCCCAGGACCACTTCCTCCGGTAGAGCAGTGTTTCTCAAGCGTGTTCCTCAACTCCCCCCAACAGGTCATGTTTTCAGGATTTCCTTAGTCTTTCACAGGTGATATAACTGTGGTGATGCCTGATTCGCTGACCATATTTGTATCACCTGTGAAAGACTAAGGACCATGCTTGAGAATTCCATAGATTAACTGCTCTTATAGTAAAGAACCTCCGTCCTTGTGTAAACAGGTGATGTGCGGCCAACAGTGATATATCTCATGGGTCCCACAATGGATTAAGCCATGTAAAGGCTCAGAAAACAAGTGCCGATCACCGGATCGGCGATCAACATCTGCAGCCCATTGGCCTTTAAAGATGGTCCCTTAAACTGTACAGGGTATAAGTTCAGTTTTCCTGTAGTGTCCCCATAGGTAAAATTAAGTATTACACACTTCTCCCTAAAATCAAGGGACTCATCCCTTTTTCATACCCATTTTCATACACCCTATTAGAGTTAAAAGAGTGCGTTGTCTTCTGTTCAGGATCCTCATCTCTTGGCCAAAGTGAGAAGCAAATCCAAGAACATCTCTCCTAGTTGAGGACCCATTTTGTAGAACACTTACTGTTAGGTTTCCCTATAGATTACAGCTGATCGTTGGTGGTCTCTGTAAGGCACTTTGTGATGGGGTTGTCACTTTGTTAGCCCCACCACATTTGTGCTCCAAGTACCACACAATCTCAGCTACAGCATGGTTCATATAATTTAATGTTGGAGGTATGTCAGCACTTCCATGGAATCTGTAGTGGTGCACAATGTAGGGTCTGGTAAATAGTAATAAAAATGGTAAAGCACCCACCAATCTTGCAAATTTATTAAGCGATAACACGGTACAAGAGGGACGCGTTTCGGCGTAGGAGCCTTCCTCAGCTGTCTGCCTCAGGCAGACAGCTGAGGAAGGCTCCTACACCGAAACGCGTCCCTCTTGTACCGTTTTATGGCTTAATAAATCTTCACTTTGCAAGATTGGTGAGTGCTGGGTACCATCTTTATTACTGTTCATATAATTTAGTCATAATGTAATCTCAACATTAGACTTCCAAAAACTTTCTATAATACCAGAGGTTTTTTTTTAGGCCTTCAATGCAGGTGTCATAGGATGGTAAAGAGAGTTCCTTACTTGGAAGTAAAAAGTTCCTGAGAAACAGGTCGCCGTAAACTTTCATCCCTATTTGTCACCAAGATTTATGTAACAGATAAATATTGTTATGGGAAACATTGAGCAGTAACCATGGCAACAGTTATTTGATCTTGCAATAATTAGCCAAGCGTTGGGTTGCACAACACTTTTGCAATAGTCCTGCAATCGGCCCATTGCACAGAAGTAGCTTTTGTTTGCACAGTGATGTCATGCCGGGCTTACTCAGTGTCACCGTGTGGAAATCTCTTGTTGTTTTGTAACTCTGCTTTCAGTTTACATGTATCATCCAGCCATTATTATTATTATTATTATTAATCACAACGAGTGCGGCTGTAATGGAAGGATGTCACCAGGAACACGGCTCTATCCTTAAAGGGGTACTCCAGTGGAAAAAAAAAAATTTCAAATCAGCTGGTGCCATTAAGTTATACATATTTGTAAATTACGTGTATAAAAAAAATCTTAATCCTTCCGGTATTTATCAGCTGTTGTATGCTCCACTGGAAGTTGTGTAGGTCTTTTCTGTCTGACCACAGTGCTCTCTGCTGACACCTCCATCCATGTCAGGAACTGTCCAGAGCAGGAGAGGTTTGCTATGGGGATTTGCTCCTACTCTGGATCTTAAAGGAGAACTCCAGAATATAAAAATTGTTCCCCATACTGCGAGCAGTAAAAAAAAAATAAAGATGTACGTACCTTCCTCCGCTCCCCCGGGGCCTCCGGTAACGAACTCCGGTCTCCGCCGTGATCCTCTTCCTGGTTGCCGGTGGTCGGAGAGTCTTACTGCGCTCAGCTAATCACCAGCCGCAGCAAAGTCCCGACTCGGCCGGCGATAGGCTGAGCGGCAGTGTGACGTTTTCGGCCCTGGCAGCAGATGCCGATGTAGTGAAGAATTGTGTGTCCTGAAGCGTTCTCACACTGCCGCTCAGCCTATCGCTGGCCGAGTCGGACTTCGCTGCGGCTGGTGATTGGCTGAGCGCAGTATGATTTATCCAACCACTGGCAACAAGAAAGAGGATCACGGCGGAGACCGGAGACGGTTACCGGAGGCCTCGGGGAGCGGAGGAAGGTATGTACATCTTTATTTTTTTTACTGCCGGCAGTATGGAGGACAATTTTTATATTCTGGAGTTCTCCTTTAACAGATCAATATGAGCCATGAAAACTGAGCTGTAATTGGGCAACAAAGAGAATCTTACCAAAGCACAGTAACATAAATCTCTCCCTCAGTCAGTATATTTTCATTGCCTCTGCGCCACCTCATGGCTGAATTCCTCAGTGGATTGGTGCCCTTTCTTCCAAATGGTAAATAGAGCAGAAATGATGCTGAATCAGAGCTTTTTTTTCCCCTGCTGAATTTGCCGCAGAAATTAGCGCCAAAAATAGTCCTATTAACTATTGAACTATTAATACTGGATTGAAGGTGAATTTTGAACTTGTCTTCAGTGTGTGGGGTCGTCCTCTCTTTCCCCTAACAGATAATGTTGAATTTCAGTGCTCAATCCTTTTGTTCTCCCCAGTGATAGGCCACTTGCAGTGGTGTCAGGTTCGGGTTTTCTTTCCTTTCTCCATCGGAAAAACACACTCAGCAAAGTCCGTACACACTCAGTGAAGTCCTTTTCATCAGAAAAGAGCTTGCGTACTAGGGGTGTGAATTGCCAAGAATTTGGCGATACGATTCGAATCGCGATACCAGTGTGGTGATTCGATATATCCCGATATATCGCGATACCGTCTAGGTGACGATACATCGCGATATATCAATGACAGAGCCATGGGACAGCAGGAAGCAGAGGTAATCCACCCCACTAGCCCACCAAGGAGCATTCACAGATCCCTTTAGACACCGCTGTCAGCTTTGACAGCGGCGATCTAAAGGGTTAATAGCCATCCGCGGCAATCGCTGCATGCTGTCTATTAGCGGCGGCCCCCGACTACTGAAAACAGCCGGGGGCTGCAGAGTATGGAGCAGGCAGGACTCCGGAGCCCGCTCCATACAGACTGCTGAGAACAGCCGGGGGCTGCAGAGTATGGAGCGGGCAGGACTCCGGAGCCTTCTCCATACAGACTGCTGAGAACAGCCGGGGGCTGCAGAGTATGGAGCGGGCAGGAGTCCGGAGCCCGCTCCATACACCCCTCTGAGCGCCGCATGCTGGATATTAGCGGCGGTGATGCATCAGCGGCCCCCGGCTACTGAAATCAGCCGGGGGCCACAGAGTACGGAGCGGGCACAAGTCAGGAGCCCGCTCCAAACACCCAGAGCGCCGCCGCGTCAGATCCGGCCCTGCTTGCACGAGCCGTAAAAATTCACCTGCCCGGCTCCACAAATGTGGAATTTGTATCTTCTGACGCCTGGGACATGCTGTTCCGGGCGTCAGGAGATACAAATTCCACATCCCTAAAAGGATCGATTCAAAAATATTTTGAATCGATTCAGTATCGCCAAATGAAAAATCGCGATAATCGAATTTCTTCTTACATCCCTATTGCACACGGAACTTCACTAAGCGTGGTACAGTTGGCTCGGCAAGCACATCGCCCAGCATGACCTCCTTCACCAAAGGATAGGGGATAAGATGCCTGATGGCGGAGGGCCCGCTGCTGAGACCCCCGCGATCTCCCTGCAGCACCTGCATTCTATGCGGGTGCTGAATCTCCAGTTTCGGAAACATCCGGGTTTCCGGGACTGGGGATGTGATGTCACGCCACGCCCCGCCCCCTCCAGTCATGTCATGCCCCCTCCCATAGACATGAATGGAGGGGGCGTGGCGTCACGTCACGTCCCCAGAATGCGGGTGCTGCAGGGAGATCGCGGGGGTCTCAGCAGTGGGCCCCCCGCAATCAGACGTCTTATCCCCTATCCTTTGGATAGGGGATAAAATGTTTTTGCTCGGTATACCCATTTAAGTAGGGATTGGGAGGAATATCTCTTGGCAGTATAAGCGCCAAAGTTGATTTTATACACTGGTTTTCTATCCAGCTCATAACCATTGCCACCAGACACAAAAAACTGTTCACATAAGAAACTATATTAACAGGTGGTTACATCAGTTCCCCTCTTACGGCAGAGGGAATGATGCCTTGATAACAGCAATGTTCCTATCGAAATCCATTTGATTAATGGGAAATATTGCCTTTGCCTATTGGGACACTAGCCATAAAGATGTCTCATTATAAGGAGGAACCGTGTGACTTCCAAGACCTTCTCAGCTGTTAAAAAATGTTTTCCTAAGAATGTTGCAAGTCCATTGCTCCCATACTCACAATCTAAACAAATGGCAGGGCCTGAAATTAAATGGAAGTATAGTCATGCTGAATCAGGTGATATAGTCAATCTGCCCTACATCCGTCTTTAGCAATTATTTCTGGCTCTAGGCGAAGCAATGGCATATGATTCAGGGCGATGGAATCTACTTCATCACGGTCTTCTTTTCTTGTGCTCCATTTATGCTTAGCAATCTCGTGTATTCTTACTTTTCCTAATAAGAAATGGAAAGGAAATGTGGCAGGATATATGGCTGTGATGAAACGAAGGATAAGGAACATAAAAACTACGTATTCGTAATCACTGGGGGAGGACAGATCAAAAGGCATTCGATGGTTTTGCTCTTATCCAAAGCTTATTGCTTGATATATCTAAGCTTATTGGAATTTACCATAGTTAAAGGGATATTCCAATGTCAGGGGAAAAATAAAATGTTGCAGAAACCTATAGTATTGCTTACCGGTCTACCCTGGTTCTGAAACCATTTGTTTGTGGGTATGTAATCCTCTGCCCCATCATGTTCTCTTAATAATATTCAACGAGAAAAGTAGAAAGTCGGCACTGCCGCCTACCAAAAGCCGGAGGTGGTGTGAACTGCAACCAAATTCAGGTTACCAGGTGTAGCCGTGTTCACACGGTGCTCGATCCCAATAGGAACAAAAAGTCCAATACCAAGAAGGGGATCGACTGATTATCGGTATGGCCGATAATCACGATTTTGGGCATTATCGGTATTGGCAATTATCTAGACGATAATGCCCCGCCCCCCGCACCGCCCGCACCGCGACCGCCACCCCCTCGACCCGCCGCACCGCCGACCCACCGCACCCCCCACCGTGATGCTAGGCGGTATACCGATATGGATTTTTTCCCATACCGCTATACCGGTCGGGCCCCTCCCCCACCCTCCCAGTCAATAAAAAAATTAAACTTACCCGTAATGGGGGTGGTCCGGGCCATCCATCCATCGTTCCTGTATCGTCCGGGGGCGTTCCGGGTGGAGGGTGGTCCGGGCTGTCCTTCTTCTCCCACGGTCTTCTTCTCCACTCCGGGCAGGCTCCGGCCTAGTACGCTGCATAGATGCCGCTACGCCGTGACGTCAGGTGCGTCGCTGCGCACGGACGTCACTGCGCAGCGGCGTCTATGCAGCGTACTAGGCCGGAGCCTTCCCGGAGTGGAGAAGATGACCGCCGGAGAAGAAGGACAGCCCGGACCGGACCACCCTCCACCCGGAACGCCCCCGGACGCTACAGGAACGATGGATGGATGGCCCGGACCACCCTGACAGGTAAGGGGAGAGAAGCGGGTGGTGGCGGCGGCGGCCTATGGCCCCGCAAAAGCCACTGCAGATCATTGATTTAAAGCGCCCGCTTTAAATCAATGATCTGCAGCGGTGTCGCAGGGGGTTAAATAGCCGATAACTTATACCGGAATATCGGTATAAGTTATCGGCTATCGGCCCTAACCTGCACCGATTATCGGTATCGGCCCTAAAAAAACGATATCGGTCGATCCCTAGAAGGAAGCAAGCAGGAGGCACTCTTGGATGCAACACGTAAATTTATTCAGGTACCGTCACAGGATGCAACTTGATCAACCAGCCGTTTCACGATAAATGCGCTTATTCATGACCTATCAAGTCAGGAATAAGCGCATTTAGCGTGAAACGGCTGGTTGATCAAGTTGCATCCTGTGACCGTACCTGAATAAATCTACGTGTTGCATCCAAGAGTGCCTCCTGCTTGCTTCCTTCTTGGTATTGAATGTTCTCTTAATACTTTCTTGTTTAACAGTTGCTCAGTACTACAGTTCCCAGAATTCAGTGCTTTCCCTTAGCTCTTCATCTCAGACCTCCCATCCTATGACAATAATGGGTAAATTAGATACATGCTGTAGTTTGTAAAAAAGACACCCATCCAATAAAAAAAAAAAATGACACCCATCTAGTTGAACCTATTACCCTGCATTGTTGATCCAGAGGAAGGCAAAAAATACCATGAGGTACAAGTCAAATGTTCTCATCTTCCCTTCACAAATCAGAATAAATCCCTGGATCAATGACCCTTTTCCAGAATCTAGTGACTATAACCTTTAATATTATTACTCTCCAGAAATGCATCCAGGCCCCTTTTGGACTCTTTTGTTGAGTTCACTATGACCACCTCCTCTGACCGAGAGTTCCATAGTCTCACTGCTCTTACAGTAAAGAACCCCCGTCTGGACTGGTGTTAAATCTTCTTTCCTCTACTTGTAGAATATGTCTCTTTGTTATGGATACAGTCCTGGGTATAAACAGTTAATGGGAGAGATCTCTGTACTATAGGGTGGGCCATTTATATGGATACACCTTAACCCCTTAAGGACTCAGGGTTTTTCCGTTTCTGCACTTTCGTTTTTTCCTCCTTACCTTTTAAAAATCCTAACCCTTTCAATTTTCCACCTAAAAATCCATATTATGGCTTATTTTTTGCATCGCCAATTCTACTTTGCAGTGACATTAGTCATTTTACCCAAAAATGCACGGCGAAACGGGAAAAAAAATCATTGTGCGACAAAATCGAAAAAAAAAACGCCATTTTGTAACTTTTGGGGGCTTCCGTTTCTACGCAGTGCATATTTCGGTAAAAATTACACCTTATCATTATTCTGTAGGTCCATACGGTTAAAATGATACCCTACTTATATAGGTTTGATTTTGTCGCACTTCTGGAAAAAATCATAACTACATGCAGGAAAATGTATACGTTAAAAATGTCATATTCTGACCCCTATAACTTTTTTATTTTTCCACGTACAGGGCGGTATGGGGACTCATTTTTTGCGCCGTGATCCGAAGTTTTTATCGGTATGATTTTTGTTTTGATCGGACTTTTTGATCACTTTTTATTCATTTTTTAATGTTATAAAAAGTTACCAAAATACGCTTTTTTGGACTTTGGAATTTTTTTTCGCGTACGCCATTGACCGTACAGCTTAATTAATGATATATTTTTAGAGTTCGGACATTTACGCACGCGGCGATACCACATATGTTTATTTTTTATTTTTTTTTCACTGTTTTATTTTTTTTTATGGGAAAAGGGGGGTGATTCAAACTTTTATTAGGGAAGGGGTTAAATGACCTTTATTAACACTTTTTTTTTACTTTTTTTTTGCAGTGTTATAGGTCCCATAGGGACCTATAACACTGCACACACTGATCTCTCATCCTGATCACAGGCATGTATTAACACGCCTGTGATCAGCATTATCGGCGCTTGACTGCTCCTGCCTGGATCTCGGGCACGGAGCAGTCATTCGTCGATCGGACACCGAGGAGGCAGGTAAGGGCCCTTCCGGTGTCCGATCAGCTGTTTGGGACGCCGCGATTTCACCGCGGCGGTCCCGAACAGCCCGACTGAGCAGCCGGGATACTTTCAGTTTAACTTTAGAAGCGGCGGTCAGCTTTGACCGCCGCTTCTAAAGGGTTAATACCGCACATCGCCGCGATCGTCGATGTGTGGTATTAGCCGCGGGTCCCGGCCGTTGATTAGCGCCGGGACCGACGCGATATGATGCGGGATCGCGGCGCGATCCCACTTCATATCGCGGGAGCCGGCGCAGGACGTAAATATACGTCCTGCGTCGTTATGGGGTTAATAAAATGGGAATGGTTGGTGATATTAACTTCCTGTTTGTGGCACATTAGTATATGTGAGGGGGGAAACTTTTCAAGATGGGTGGTGACCATGGCGGCCATTTTGAATCCAACTTTTGTTTTTTCAATAGGAAGAGGGTCATGTGACACATGAACTTATTGGGAATTTCACAAGGAAAACAATGATGTGTTTGGTTTTAACGTAACTTTATTCTTAAATGAGTTATTTACAAGTTTCTGACCACTTATAAAATGTGTTCAATTTGCTGCCCATTGTGTTGGATTGTCAATGCAACCCTCTTCTCAATATACTGCTATATACTACGATATACACCGCAGGAGAAATGCTAGCACAGGCTTCCAGTATCTGTATACACTGCTATATACTACGATATACACCGCAGGAGAAATGCTAGCACAGGCTTCCAGTATCCGTATACACTGCTATATACTACTATATACACTGCAGGAGAAATGCTAGCACAGGCTTCCAGTATCCGTATACACTGCTATATACTACTATATACACCGCAGGAGAAATGCTAGCACAGGCTTCCAGTATCCGTATACACTGCTATATACTACTATATACACCGCAGGAGAAATGCTAGCACAGGCTTCCAGTATCCGTATACACTGCTATATACTACTATATACACCGCAGGAGAAATGCTAGCACAGGCTTCCAGTATCCATATACACTGCTATATACTACTATATACACTGCAGGAGAAATGCTAGCACAGGCTTCCAGTATCCGTATACACTCCTATATACTACTATATACACCGCAGGAGAAATGCTAGCACAGGCTTCCAGTATCCGTATACACTGCTATATACTACTATATACACCGCAGGAGAAATGCTAGCACAGGCTTCCAGTATCCGTATACACTGCTATATACTACTATATACACCGCAGGAGAAATGCTAGCACAGGCTTCCAGTATCCATATACACTGCTATATACTACTATATACACTGCAGGAGAAATGCAAGCACAGGCTTCCAGTATCCGTATACACTGCTATATACCACTATATACACCACAGGAGAAATGTTAGCACAGGCTTCCAGTATCCGTATACACTGCTATATACTACTATATACACCGCAGGAGAAATGCTAGCACAGGCTTCCAGTATCTGTAGTTTCAGGTGCTGCACATCTCGTATCTTCACAGCATAGACAATTGCCTTCAGATGACCCCAAAGATAAAAGTCTAAGGGGGTCAGATCGGGAGACCTTGGGGGCCATTCAACTGGCCCATGACGACCAATCCACTTTCCAGGAAACTGTTCATCTAGGAATGCTCGGACCTGACACCCATAATGTGGTGGTCACCATCTTGCTGGAAAAACTCAGGGAACGTGCAGCTTCAGTGCATAAAGAGGAAAACACATCATCATGTAGCAATTTCACATATCCAGTGGCCTTGAGGTTTCCATTGATGAAGAATGGCCCCACTATCTTTGTACCCCATATACCACACCATACCATCAATTCTTGTGTTCCAACAGTCTTGGAGGGATCTATCCAATGTGGGTTAGTGTCAGACCAATAGCGGTGGTTTTGTTTGTTAACTTCACCATTCACATAAAAGTTTCCTCATCACTGAACAAAATCTTCTGCATAAACTGAGGGTCCTGTTCCAATTTTTGTTTTGCCCATTCTGCAAATTCAGTTCCCCGATCTGGGTCATCCTCATTGAGATGCTGCAGTAGCTGGAATTTGTAAGGGTGCCATTTGTGAGTAACTAATATCTTCCAAAGGGATGTTTGACTAATGCCACTCTCCAGTGACATGCGGCGAGTGCTACGCTGTGGGCTCTTCCTGAATGAAGCTAGGACAGCCACTGATGTTTCTTCATTAGTGACAGATTTCATGCGTCCACATTTTGGCAAATCCAACACTGAACCAGTTTCACAAAACTTAGCAAGCAGTTTGCTAACTGTAGCATGGGAGATGGGTGGTCTCGTAGGGTGTCTTGCATTGAAATCTACTGCAATGACCCAGTTACTGCGTTCACCAGACATCAACACAACTTCTATCCGCTCCTCACGTGTTAACCTTGACGATATGTCAATGGCTGTAAACAAAGAGAAATTTGTAAATAACTCATGAAAGAATGAAGTTACGTTAAAACCTAGCACATCATTGTTTTTCTTATGAAATTCCCAATAAGTTTGATGTGTCACATGACCCTCTTCCTATTGAAAAAACAAAAGTTGTATTCAAAATGGCCGACTTCAAAATGGCCGTCATGGTCACCACCCATCTTGAAAAGTTTCCCCCCTCACATATACTAATGTGCCACAACAGGGAGTTAATATAACCAACCATTCCCATTTTATTAAGGTGTATCCATATAAATGGCGCTCCCTGTAGGATAAACAGACCCTTATTTCTATGATAGATTATGTTGCAGCACTGCTGGGAATGGAGAATTCTGTGACTATTTGTCATAGATGTTTTGCCACTATGGTATATACACCCTTGGGTACGTGAGTACTCCTGATGTCACAGAATTCTTGTAGATGGGTGGGGAGGATGACCTGTGTCTTCTAGCATTCCTCTATATACAGCTCACCAGTCATAGGGACTTACTAAACTGTGTCCATTAGATCACTGCCACCTAAATTTAGGGAATGCAGTAAGAGTTCAAACCAATCTTATTATCCATTCTGCCCTGGTAAGAATTTAAAAATAATTCAAGAACATATATTAAAATGAAAATGTTTTTGATGTGAACAGGATTCTGGAATATTGTTCCCATACCACAGGGTGCATGTTCCCAAATTGTGGGTCAGCCCTGTATCCTAATCAAAAGAACTTTGGAAATCCATGTTCAGAAGTAGGAAACAAGTAAGGCCAGTTCTTCGTGATTGACGTATCGCTCATGATATGATGCAGATTTGAGCATTGGCCGATGTCAATCGTATTTATCGTAATAATCTCCTCACACATGGCATGTCATTCCTGTTCCCCTATATATCTACTCTATAGCACATCGTAAGAAGCAGCAGCATAGAGGTCATTATAGAGCAGTACAGGCACTGGTGAGAGATATAACACTTACTACAAGTTCCTGCAGTATCTAAGGCTTTGTTCACATAGTGAAAATTCTGTCATTCCGCTCAAATTCCGTTCTGGATTTTATACAGTTTTGCGGAATTTGGATGGATTTCCGGCAGAATTTCTGCCGGAAATCCATCCAAATTCCACAACGGAATTTGACTTCGTTGAGATTCCACCACAAAATTAAAGAAAGGTTGAATATTTCTTCGGAATGCGGACATTCCACCTCAGAAATTGCGCTGTGTGAATGGGACAGCAGAGTCCCATTCAACATATAATGTGCAGTAAATTTTGGCGTAATTATTCTGCGCATTTCCGCTGGTTGAACATGACCTTACACCCGTCAGCCTTTTCCCCATCTTCTCTCTATAAACTTGTATATGTAGCACATAACCAGATCCCTCAGTGAGCCGATTTCTCTCAAAATGGACTTGAACCGTTGTTCAAAGTGAATGAAATGGAAAAGTAGCCTGAAAGAAGCGAAGAAACAATCATTTTAAAAAATATATATTTTAAATAGTTTTTTATACTCGCTTTTACTATTTATTTATCCAAAGTTTGTTGAAACAACATTTTATAATCAAACCAATATTTATATGTTATACAAGTGCAATTGACAGAGTGATGTAGGAGTGGATTGTGTTGTCAACACTAGTCTCCAAAATGTGGCATTCTAGACATTGCAAAACTACAACTCCCAGCATTCCCGGACAGCCGTTGGCTGTCCAGGCATGCTAGGAGTTGTAGTTTTGCAACATCTGGAGGGCCACAGTTTGGAGACCACCTATCTAGATGCTCAACTAGTTACGGTACCCCTAGTTGCTAAATTTGACCCGAATGTAATCTAGTAGTCGACCCCGCGCAATCTCAGAGGAGCTGTGTACACCTTTTATTCTTGCATTTTTTTTCTTATGCTTGAAACCAGAATGGGAAAACAATGAGCAGAATGGGCTGTTACTATTTACATACCAGCAGTCGCATTGTTTGTATGGTATGTGTGAGTATGTGGGGGGCCCCTATACTTCTAGTTGGCTCAGTGATAGGAATTGTTCATTGAGAAGTTTCCTTCCTCACTTCCTTCCATGCCTTAAAGAAAAAGGTCAGTCCCCACACCAGAAGTCTGCTTCTTACCTTTAGAAAGACAGACCCCCTATTTACTATGAAATCACCTTAAAGTCTAGTGTCTGTTTTTGTTTTGTTTTGATTTAGATGTTTTGCTTTGTTTTTGGAAACTACTTTCTAGTGCAGTGTTTCCCAACCAGTGTGCTCCAGCTGTTGCAAATCTACAACTTCCAGCATGCCCAGATAGCCTCATGTCCCATCCTCATATCTAATCCTCACATCCCGTCCTCACATCCCGTCCTCATAGCCCATCCTCATATCTAATCCTCATATCCCATCCTCATATTCCATCCTCACATCCCATCCTCATATTGCCATCCTTGTATCCCGTCATCCGCACTAACTATTCTCAGACAGTCGACAGGATGTTTAAAAATCTATGCCAATTTCTGAAGATGTACTGGAAGTCCCATAGACTTGCAAAACCTCTACCCTCGCATATCGGTTGATTTAACTTGTGTGTGTATATATATATATAAGGAATACACTGTGTCAGTGAATAGAAAGATGTTGAGGTGTGACAAAATGACACATACTAATTTAGGGGAGTGACCAGCCAATTATTTTCTGGATACCTTACCACCTTATCAGTTCTATATTCTTCTGGATACACTACCACCTTATCAGTTATATATTCTTCCAGATACAGCACAACCTTATAATTTCTATATTCTTCAGGATACCTTATCAGTTCCATATTCTTCTGGATACCTTACTCCCTTATCATTTTTATATTCTTCTTGATACACTACCACTTTATCAGTTACATATTCTTCTGGATACAGCACCACCTTATCAGTTACATATTCTTCTGGATACAGCACCACCTTATCAGTTACATATTCTTCTGGATACAGCACCACCTTATCAGTTACATATTCTTCTGGATACAGCACCACCTTATCAGTTACATATTCTTCTGGATACAGCACCACCTTATCAGTTACATATTCTTCTGGATACAGCACCACCTTATCAGTTACACATTCTTCTGGATACACTACCACCTTATCAGTTACATATTCTTCTGGATACAGCACCACCTTATCATTTCTATATTCTTCTGGATACACTACCACCTTATCAGTTACATATTCTTCTGGATACACTACCACCTTATCAGTTACACATTCTTCTGGATACACTACCACCTTATCAGTTACATATTCTCCTGGATACACTACCACCTTATCAGTTACATATTCTTCTGGATACACTACCACCTTATCAGTTACATATTCTTCTGGATACACTACCACCTTATTAGTTACATATTCTTCTGGATACACTACCACCTTATCAGTTACATATTCTTCTGGATACACTACCACCTTATCAGTTACATATTCTTCTGGATACACTACCACCTTATTAGTTACATATTCTTCTGGATACACTACCACCTTATCAGTTACATATTCTTCTGGATACACTACCACCTTATTAGTTACATATTCTTCTGGATACACTACCACCTTATCAGTTACATATTCTTCTGGATACACTACCACCTTATCAGTTACATATTCTTCTGGATACACTACCACCTTATTAGTTACATATTCTTCTGGATACAGCACCACCTTATCAGTTACATATTCTTCTGGATACACTACCACCTTATCAATTACATATTCTTCTGGATACACTACCACCTTATTAGTTACATATTCTTCTGGATACAGCACCACCTTATCAGTTACATATTCTTCTGGATACACTACCACCTTATCAGTTCCATGTTCTTCTGGATACAGCACAACCTTATCATTTCTATATTCTTCTGGATACCTTACCACCTTATCAGTTCCATAGTCTTCTGGATACATACCACCTTATCAGTTCCATGTTCTTCTGGATACAGTACCACCTTATCAGTTACATATTCTTCTGGATACAGCACCACCTTATCATTTTTATATTCTTCTGGATACACTACCACCTTATTGGTTACATATTCTTCGGGATACAGCACAACCTTATCATTTCTATATTCTTCTGGATACACTACCACCTTATCAGTTACATATTCTCCTGGATACACTACCACCTTATCAGTTACATATTCTTCTGGATACACTACCACCTTATCAGTTACACATTCTTCTGGATACACTACCACCTTATCAGTTACATATTCTTCTGGATACAGCACCACCTTATCAGTTACACATTCTTCTGGATACACTACCACCTTATCAGTTACATATTCTCCTGGATACACTACCACCTTATTAGTTACATATTCTTCTGGATACACTACCACCTTATCAGTTACATATTCTTCTGGATACACTACCACCTTATTAGTTACATATTCTTCTGGATACACTACCACCTTATCAGTTACATAATCTTCTGGATACACTACCACCTTATCAGTTCCATTTTCTTCTGGATACAGCACCACCTTATCAGTTACATATTCTTCTGGATACACTACCACCTTATCAGTTACATATTCTTCTGGATACACTACCACCTTATCAGTTCCATGTTCTTCTGGATACACTACCACCTTATCAGTTCCATGTTCTTCTGGATACAGTACCACCTTATCAGTTACATAATCTTCTGGATACAGCACCACCTTACCGGTTACATATTCTTCTGGATACAGCACCACCTTACCAGTTACATATTCTTCTGGATACACTACCACCTTATCAGTTACATATTCTTCTATAGTCCCTGCTGCACATTAATCTATTAAACTGATGACTATATCAGACAGGCTGATACCTGGGACATAACAATACATTTCTCAGTATGAAGATCAGACAGGATATTGTTCTATTAAATGTCTAAGTCTTTCAGACATTGCAGATACGTATAATATGTAACGCAAAGCAGAAGCCGCTGCACTGTCCAGGTCAAAGGTTACTTCCTTAACAGAATCCCAGGAGGCTTGTGAGGAATGGTGCGGCCTACAAGACGATCAGTGTTATATCTCCAGAATAGTAGCTTATTAGGTCACTGACATTTTGGGGACTTGTAGCAGCCTATAACTTTTTGCTTGTCTACCGTCGTATCAGTTCTGGTCACTGTAGGTCAATGAAGGGAATTGGCTTGTATCCAGCTCCACAATGTGCTTATTCATGCTGATTTTTGCAGGAATTTACCCCGGCTTTCTATAATGCAGGAGGTTACAGATAAACAGCAGATTGTGCAGTCACAGGTGAACTGGTTATTCTGTGATCAGAGAATGGTGAGGATTCTTCTACTATAACCTAGGGCTGGGCGGTATGACCAAATATGTGTATCACGGTATTTTTTTAACTTACAGCTGTTCCACGGTATATAACGGTATTTCCCCCCCCCCCCCCCCCCAAATCATGTGAACCGCCAGCGCTGTTCTGCCCCAATCAACTCCTGCACAGATTTGATAAATCTCCCCCTATATGTGAAGGGGGAGGGGGGGACTCCTGAATGACACATGCTGGGAGTTGTAGTCCCTGTTGTGTGTGTGTGTGTATGCTAGTGTTTACAAACCAGTGTGCCTCCAGCTGTTGCAAAACTACAGCTCCCAGCATGCCCTTACAGACTTTGGGCATGCTGGGAGTTGTAGATTTGCAACAGCTGGAGGTACACTGGTTGGGAAACACTGTTCTAGTCTATTCAGCATACACATCATGTTACACCAGTGTTTCCCAACCAGTGTGCCTCCAGCTGTTGCAAAACTACAACTCCTAGCATGCCCAAAGGCTGTCAGGGCATGCTGGGAGTTGTAGTTTAGAGGTGTGGTGAACTACAACCCCCAGGAGACTACAGAGGCAGCATGCTGGTGTTCTACCACAGACTTAAGACTCCTGAATGACACATGCTGGGAGTTGTAGTCCCTTTTGTGTGTGTATGCCAGTGTATCCCAACCAAGGCTGATTTATATTAGTGTGCTGTGTATAAGGGGGCTGACCCGGGAAAATAGTAGGGTGGGTATAGGGCGGAACAAAAAAAACAGGAGCCGCCCCAAACCAGCAAGGCATGTGGCATGCTGGGATTTGTAGTTTTCAGCACAGCAAGAAACAGGAAATAGAAGCAAAGATAGGAAAACAAAGGGGGGGGGATAAAAAGACAACAAAGAACGGAAATAGAGTAAGCTAAACAACAAGAATAGAAATGAAACAAAACAAATAGGGTAAGTCAAAAATGGAAAAACACGTTGACCACCGTAGTACCCCTTTAATTCAGAACCTGATAAGAGTAACGAAAACGTATGTCCACCTTTTATCACCAGTTTGCACATACAAAAAGTTGAGTCACTGTGTACAAACATCACATTACTTATCCTGCACTGATCCTGAGTTATATCCTGTATTATACTCCAGAGCTGTACTCACTATTCTGCTGGGGAGGTCACTGTGTACATACATTACATTACTTATCCTGTACTGATCCGGATTTATATCCTGTATTATACTCCAGAGCTGTACTCACTATTCTGCTGGTGTGGTCACTGTGTACATACATTACATTACTTATCCTGTACTGATCCTGAGTTATATCCTGTATTATACTCCAGAGTTGCACTCACTATTCTGCTGGTGGAGTCACTGTTAACTCATAGGATATATGGAAATGAGTTTTGTAGTCTGGACAACCCCTTTAACCTTGCTACCCACCTCTGCTGTAATAAGTCGTGCAGATGTGTGAGCAGAATATGGGTTCTCTTAGGCTTTGTTCACACGGCAGAAATCCACATGGAAATTCAGTATGTGTTTCAAGCCTATTGTGTTCATTGGGATTCTGCAGTCCCATTCACACACCAGAATGTTCGCTTAGGACATTCCGTAGCTAAAGTTCTGCCTTCCAAGTCATGTCTTATATTTTTGCTGACTTCAGCGGCTGAAGCCCATTGACATGAATGGGGCTTTTTTTTTCTCCGCTAAATGCGGATTTGGTGCACTATTCATTCACGCGGATACTCTGCATATGATTGAAAGATGCCGAATTCCTGGCCAAATTAATGCAGCTGGGGAATTTACGCATCTTTGCGGAATTTCTGCCGTCTGCACAAAGCCTTAGCATTAATGTTGTACATCCCAGGTATACATTGGACTTCCGTATAAAAAGAGATGCCAACGTATACCAAGGTGCACCACATCAGGTCCATTTAAAATTAAAGGGGTACCCCGCCCCTAGACATGTTGTCCCCTTTCACTACTGGAGACTGGCGCACAAATCGTATAAAATCTCTAAATGTTTCAATTTACGGACAACAAATAAAGATCATGACAACGGTGATAAAAACTGATAAAACAGTATAGCATTCCTGGAGCATCCCTTTAACGATAAGAAAAACGAAATGATCCAGCACTTGAAGAAACTGCAGCTTTATTGATAGATCCTCTTTAAAAACAGCATGGAACACTTCACAAAGTCTGACACACTTGACGCATTTTGAGCACAAAGTCTGACACATCTTGAGGCGTTTCGACGCCTTTTGGCTTTAAAGGAGTACTCCGCTGCTCAACGTTTAGAAAAAAACAATTCCGAATGTTGGAGCCGGCGTCGGGAGCTTGTGACGTCATAGCCCCGCCCCCTTATGACATCACACCCTGCCACCTCAATGCAAGTCCAATCGACTTGCATTGAGGGGTGGGGCTTGACGTCATAAGGGGGCGGGGCTATGAAGTCACAAGCTGCCGGCTGTAGCGTTCATAACAGTTTAAACGCCGAGCAGCGGAGTACCCCTTTAAAGCCAAGTTCATAGGGGAAAAAAAAACACAAAATGATTGGGCATTCTATGACCTGTTATGTGATATAGCGATGTTCAGCTATTGCGCTCCCCTTAGTTCATTGTGCTGTGGGCACAACACCAAAGACAGCATTGCCGTATTTAAATGTACAGACACAGCCTGTATCTAGCTGTAATCCCCGGAACGGAACAGTAAAATAACATATACCTGCAGGGTAACACACAGAGTCACTAACAAAAAAGAGGATACTACGTGGTGCCGAACCAGAGGAGGTTAGAAATTAATCCCGGCTCAACAAGTTGACACTATGACGGCTCAGAAAATATGTAGTGTGAATGGGCCCTTCGAGTCTTATTTATGTCAAACCATTTACATTTTTTTTTCTTTTATCAACAATGTTGGATTTTGTCCAATATCTTCATATGACAATACTAAAGGATAATTAATTAATAAAACCCATCCAGATAAAAGTCAATACTTGCCATAGAGCTGCCATAGATGCCATTTTGTAGACTATGTTTTGGTTAAAGGGGTCCCTCAGTAGACACTCATTAGGGTTATAGGTTGAACTTGATGGACTCTGGTCTTTTTTCAACCTTATGAACTATGTTACTATGTTACTTCGGTGGAAAACAATTTTTTTTAAATCAACTGGTGCCAAAAAGTTAAACAGATTTGTAAATTACTTCTATTCAAAAATCTAAATACTTCCAGTACGTATCAGCTGCTGTATAGTAACAAGGAAGTTGTGTTGTTCTTTTCTATGTAACAACATTTCTCTCTGCTGACACCTCTGTCCATGTCAGGAACTGTCCAGAGTAGGAACAAACCCCCATAGTAAACCTCTCCTACTCTGGACAGTCCTGACATGGGCAGAGGTGTCAGCAGAGAGCACTGTGGTCAGACTGAAAAGAAATTCAAAAAGAAAATAACTTCCTGTAGAGCATACAGCAGCTGAAAAGTACTGGAAGGATTACCGTATATACTCGAGTATAAGCCGAGGCCCCTAATTTCATCCCAAAAACCCAGAAAAAAAAGTTATTGACTCGACTATAAGCCTAGGGTGGGAAATACATCATCCCCCCATGTCATCATCCTCCCCTGTCATCATCCAGACCACAGTCATCATCACCATGTCATTTTCAATCCTGTCATCATCCCCCCGTCATCATCCCCCCGCCACTGTGGCCTTCTTCATCATTCAGACCCCCCTTTAGTTTTCTACTCACCTCCCCTCGGTGGGAAGGAAGGGTGAGCTGGTCCGGGCCATCTGTGCTGCAGGGACCGTCTGGTGGGGAGGGTTAGTCGTTCCGGGCTGTACATTTTGATCGGGAGGTCCTCTCCTCCGCTCCGGGCTGGCCCCAGCCTAGTGACATTGCCTTGATGACGACGCACAGGGGCGTCCCTGTGCGTCGTCGTCAAGGCAACGTCACTAGGCCGGGGCCGGCCCGGAGCGGAGGAGAGGACCTCCCGATCAAAATGTACAGCCCGGAACGACTAACCCTCCCCACCGGACAGTCTCTGCAGAATAGATGGCCTGGACCAGCTCACCCTTCCTTCCCACCGAGGGGAGGTGAGTAGCAAACTAAAGTGGAGTCTGGATGATGACGAAGGCCGCAGTGGTCTTCAACCTGCGGACCTCCAGATGTTTCAAAACTACAACTCCCAGCATGCCCGTACAGCCGATGGAAGAAATTGTTGGTGACACAGCAAATATGTAGCTGTCTGCTCCATACCGTCATGTAGACCTAACCTGCTAAACAACTCACAAACACCTCAAGTTGTGCATAGTACATATGAAGGAAATGGAAGGGACCAATATGTTTTCATACATGGCTCAAATCTTATGATACCAGAAACTTAGCCCAACACCCTTAGGCTCGGTTCACACTACATAATTTCCAAATAAAATTTCAAAGCTGAATTCCACTTGGAAGTTCCGGTGCAGTAGAATCCCCTTGCTGAGATTTCGTTGCACAGTGCACACTACGAAATTTTAGCGGTGGGTATTCTGCCGACAAAAGAATGAGCTTGCCCATTCTTGCAGCGGAATTTGCCCCACAGACATTGCCGTCTATGTAGAAGGCAATGTTTTGTGCGGTTCCAGCGCCGACTGATTCAGCCGTAGCTGGGCGCACACGAAATCTTATGCTGGATTTACGCTACATAATTGCTGCCCAGAATTATGCTTAGGAATTTCTGTTGTTGCAGAATCCCATTGCCGGCAGTGGGATTTCGCTGCCTGGTGCACACTGTGGAATTTTAGCGGCGGATATTCTGCCATTAAAATTTAGCCGCCAAAGGAATGGTCACGCTTATTCTCTAGACGGAATCTGTGGTGCAGATATTGGCGTCAGGGTGCACTTGAAATCTTAGGCTAGGTTCACGCGACTTAATTTATGGCCTGAATTCCGCTTAGGCATTTCAGTCGGAAATTCAGATGCAGCAGTGTGCCTCCAGCTGTTGCAGAACTCCAACTCCCAGCATGCCCGGACAGCCAAAGCTCAAACCGAGCAGATATGTGCATGGGGTGGGGTGATCAGTAATTGTAGCTGTCAGCTGGGTGTACATTAGATTTAGGCAGACGGCTATCTAACGTGTGTGGCTAGCCTTAGAGCCCGGGCACACTGGCATTTCCTTGCTGAATTCAGCCAACAGATCCACGTCGTGTTAGGCTAGATTCACAGCTGGGACCCCCCAAGCTCCCGCACGACCCTGTAACCCCCCCCCCCCCCCCGTCCTCGCCCCCGCCCCCCTGTATACGGCACGCACTCCATTCATTTCTATGGAGTTGCCGAAAAGACCCGTGAACAGGCGCTCTCATAGAATTTAATGGCGCGCGTGTGTGTGCACTGCTTTAACCCCTTAGACACCACAATCAAATTTGATTGTAGCGTCTAATATGCAAGTAAAAATGTCCCGGCAGTTCTGTGAATGTAAGTAAAAACACCAAACCTGCCAAATTCAGGACCCAGGAAAGTGTCTACTTCCCTCCCTCACAAGCATCTAGAAAAAGTGTATGTGGTAGAGCTTTTCCCACCACAGCAGAGCTGCACAAAGCTTATCATCCTGCTGCACCTTCTTGATAAATAAGATCCACGCTAGTCAAACCCACCACCCAAATAAACGTGGGAAAATAGCTCTACCGTAGACATTCTTTGATCAATCTGGGTCTATGTGATCACATATACTGTCCAGCAGGACTCTCCATCTTGCAGGAGTCTCCCAGACACGTCAGTAGAGTAGACACGCGCAGCGTCAATAATTCTTGTGCGGTCACTTCCCATTCATGTCTATGGAATACACATCTGAATAGCTGATCTGAGTGAAGGTTTTCGACTGTTTCCATGCCTCCCAAAGACGTTCACTTTTTGCACATTAAGTTTTTTCCTGGAATACCCATTTAAAAAAAAAAAAAGTTAAACAGATTTGTAAATTACTTCTATTAAAGAAATCTTAATCCTTTCAACAATTATCAGCTGCTGAAGTTGAGTTGTTGTTTTCTGTCTGGAAACAGTGCTCTCTGCTGACATCTCTGCTTGTCTCGGGAACTGCACAGAGTAGAAGAGGTTTGCTATGGGGATTTTCTTCTAAACTGGGCGGTTCCCGAGACAGGTGTCATTAGAGAGCACAGAAAAGAACAACTCAACTTCATCAGCTCATAAGTACTGAAAGTATTAAGATTTTTTAATAGAAGTAATTTACAAATCTGTTTAACATTCTGAAACCAGTTCATATATAAAAACCCCTTTAAGTAATATTTTTTTATTACTTTTAAAAGTTTACTTTTTCTATAAAACAAATGCAACTCTTAAAGGGGTACTCCGCCTCTAGATATCATATCCCCTATCCAAAGGATAGGGGATAAGATGTCAGATCGCCGGGGTCCCGCTTCTGCAACACCCCGCTATCATTACTGCGCAGAGCGAGTTCGCTCTGCACGTAATGACGGGCAATACAGGGGCCGGAGCATCGTTACGTCACGGCTCCGCCCCTCGTGACGTCACGGCCCGCCTCCGTCAATACAAGTCTATGGGAGGGGGCGTGGTGGTCGTCACGCCCCCTGCCATAGACTTGCATAAAGGGGACGGGCAGTGATGTCACGAGGGGCGGAGCCATGACGTCACGCTGCTCCGGCCCCTGTATCTCCCGTCATTACGCACAAAGCGAACTCGCTCTGTGCAGTAATGATGGCGGGGTGCCGCAGCAGCAATCCCCGGGGTCCCCAGCAGCGGGACCGCGGCGATCTGACATGTTATCCCCTATCCTTTGGATAGGGGATAAGATGCCAGGGGCGGAGTACCCCTTTAAAAGCAACATGTCATGTGTATTGCAGGAGCTTCTAAATAATTGCAGATAAAAAGAGAAAATGAAGTCCAGCAACTCAACGCAATGTGTAAAATCGGCGTCTTGAAGCCGCCATGGATGACCGGGATGGTGCGGGAAGCTCAGAGGCTACAAACCGGTAGGTTTCGCGCAAGTGCACTTCTTCCGGCCTCCTAGGAGGCCGGAAGAAGTGCACTTGCGCGAAACCTACCGGTTTGTAGCCTCTGAGCTTCCCGCACCATCCCGGTCATCCATGGCGGCTTCAAGAGTTTTTTTATCTTCCAGGTGGGTTAGTTAGGTGACTCTATTATTCTACGTTATGTGTAGCTTCTAAATAATTGTTTTTCCTTTAGGCAAACTCCAAATTTTTTATTTTTTTTTTATTTAGAAATGTTTTCTCTTTTTAAATACATACATTTACAAGAAATGACAACTGTCCACGAAGGAATGCCGTCCGGCAAGTCGAGCATATGTCCCCAGTGACACCGCTCAGGATGACACAGCACGAAGAGTTGCTTCACTTTTTTTCTCAGAGAAGAATTTTAGAGCTTTATGTTATCTACGGCCGAAGTCTTCCAGGAATCGCGCCAGTAAGTCCTAGCGACTGAACCCAGCTTCACTTGTTTTGAAAAGTATTATCAGCGATTGCCGATTGAGCAAGCACTTTTTCGGAGAACCTAGTAATATAGGTCACTTACCAGTTATACATTATACTCACACGGCCATAGACTTTATATTCTGTGCGGACGGGCGTAAAGGGCAGTTCCAATAATAATTCACTTTAATGTATACAGCAAACGTTGCTAAGAAAAATTCTGAACACAGTACCTTTAACCCTTTAATGACACCGCCCATTTTGGTCTTGAGGATGCAGCCGGTATTTATTTTTGCATTTTCGTTTTTTCCTCCTTACCTTTCAGTGATATAATTCTTACATTTTTCCCTTCCACAGAACTGTATAAGGGCTTGTTTTTTTTTTGCGTAAAAATAAAAAACATTTTTGTTCACTATTTTTCTTAACTCCCCATAGGGGACTATTACATGCAGTCGTTCAATAGCCTAGCAGTGATCAGTTAGGCTAGGTTCACACTACGGAATCTCTTGGCAGAATTTCTGCCGGAGATTTAGCCGGCGGCACTAAGACCGCACGGACTGCATTGCAGTCCCCATAGACGGCACTGCATTTCTGGTTGGATCTTTTGGGAGATCTGCTCAGAAATGCATTGACATCTTTGGGAACAGCAATGCAGTCCACGCGGTCCTTGTGCCGCCGGCTTGATCTCCAGCAGAAATTCTGCCCAGAAATTCCACAATGTGAACCCAGCCTTAGAGCTTTGCTTGTTCAGGTTGCCATTTTAAGTCATTGGACCCCCACGCAATCGCGCTGCAGGGTTCCAGTGAGAGCTCCAAACCTCTAATACCTGTCATTTTCAACTTTAGATACTGTGATCAGCATGGACCCTGGCATCTAAAGGGTCAATGGCGGACATCAGTGTGATAGCCGATGTCTGTCACTGACTGGGAAGCTTCGGCAGCTGATAGCAGGTGACACTTACTATCTATAAGGTGAGCGCAGCTCCTGTGGTCACTTTATAGACGATTAACACTGCAGGTCGTAAATATACATTGTATCACGTTAACATGCTCCAGCCTATGAGGTAAATACACATCGTAGGATGGGAAGAGGTTAAAGGCTATGGACACCTACTAAATGCTTTTTTTTTTCTTTTTTCTCTCTTGTTTTTGGTGCAAAAAAAGATTTTCTGTATAGATCTTTATTAAAAATTTTGCATGCTTGTGCAGCCTCTACAATGTGCTGTATGGGCTCCATTTTCTCTATGTACATGGCATATATGAATCTCTCTAGCAGGCCGCCTAGTTATCTCTGTTACTCTCTTTCCAGCCTTCCCTCCTTGGTTCTTTCTCCCCTATGCAGGGAGTTGTAGTTTTGCAACAGCTGGAGGCACATTGTTTGGGAAACACTGCTCTAAGCTGTTCTTTTAAAGGGGTACTCCGGTGGATAACAATTTTTTTAAATTCAACTGGTGCCAGAAAGTTATACAGATCTGTACATTGCTTCTATTTTAAAATCTTCCAGTACTTATCAGCTGCTGTATGCTCCAGAGGAAGTTCTTTTCTTTTTGAATTTCTTTCCAGTCTGATCACAGTGCTCTTTGCTGACACCTCTGTCCGTGTCAGGAACTGTCCAGAGCAGGAGAGGATTGCTATGGGCATTTGCTCCTGTTCTGGACAATTCCTGACATGGACAGAGGTGTCAGCAGAGAGCACTGTGGTCAGACAGAAAAGAAATTCAAAAAGAAAAGAACTTCTTCTGGAGCATACAGCAGATATGATAAGTACTGAAAAGAATAATATTTTTAAATAGAAGTAAATTACAAATCTGTATAACTGTCTGGCACCAGTTGATTTAAAAATAATAAAATATGTTTTCCACCGGAGTACCCCTTTAAGTCTCCCCCCTGCTGTTATCTCTAAGGCTACGTTCACACCGTATACAGGCATAATTTTGCTGTGGTAGTTGTGTTTTTTTATTTTTTTTTGCAGAGAATGTAAGTAAAATACGCTTGTATTTTTTACGCACTGTGAGCATACACTGAGAGAGCAGAAGTGCGTCTGTGATTAGCAGCTCAATGGTAGAAAATTTCTAATTAAGACTATTAAGAAAGTTTCTTCATTTTGCAAATGATCAACAAATAAACAATAAAAAAAAAATTCTGCACAAAAGTGTCCATACCGATCAGTGAGCAGCATGAAACAGAGTCAGGAAAGAGTGGTCCTGATCGAGCATATAGATATTTTTGTAAACCATCCGTCTGTCAGGTCATAAAGGTGAATTTGGTGGGGTCCAAACTCTGGAATGAACACCATTGCTAAGAATGAGAAGAATGGGGCCTGTCCTTAGTCAGAGTATAAGATGTGCACATAAAATAAAAGAAGCATCAGAAAGAGCAGTGTCCGTGTTCAATGATATTAATGCCCATTTTTTGTCTCCTAGTGGGCGTTTCTCAGGAGTCAGCAGATCAAGATTCGGAGGACGACGATGAAGACATTGCAGTAACGCAGAGCATTGCTAACTTCACCTGCCCGATAACACAGGTACACTGCTTAACTGAATGCTGCATGCCTATCTATGCCTGGGACCCCTGAAGGGAATCTGTCAGCACTCAGACGTGTTCCAAGCTGCTGACGGTGATCTGTTGCTGCTTGTACAATAAAGTGAATAAAACATTTGTCGTAGCTGTCCATGTTGTCAAAACAGATAAAATTGCACTTCATATCAGTGCACTTCAATGAAGAGTCAAAAAGGTGTTCACCATCCTTGGCACGCCCCACTGCTCCTTCAACCCTTCCTCTCCCTCCTTTATTAAAGGATTACTGTGGTGCCATACAACTTATCCCCTATCCAATGGATAGGGAATAAGTGTCTGATCGCGGTAAGTCTGACTGCCGGCATGAAGCAGAGAGCCACACGCCCCCTTAATGTATCTCTATGGGAGAGCTGGAGATACCTGAACGCTGTATCTCAGGCTCTACCATAGAGATACATTGTGGGTGTGTGTGCTCTCATGATCTTGTTAAATTTTATAATCCTCCCAGTTCACTGCCCCATCATGATAAACCATCCCCTGCCTTTATTTTTATTATTCTTTAGTTTTCTACCTTGATATTGCTCTATATTTTCTACTCAATCTCAGTCAGATTCACAGGCTGGGAAGGGGCGTTCCCCAGCAGACGTGACATCATCTGAAGCCATACAGGGGAGAACTTCAGCCCCTCATTCAAGGCTCACACCTTCCCCCCCATGTTGCAAACACAGGCACAGGTGGAGCCATATATATTAATCTTGGAGGAAGAGGGAGCAGTGAGGCATGCCTGGCTGCGGTACTGATGTGGATGGCATACACCTTTTTGGCTGTTCATATATAATAAAAAGTAAACTTTTCTTCTGTTTTGACAACACGGATGGCTACCACAAAGAAGTTTTTCACTTTATTGCACAGTCAACTACATAACACTTCCAGTTACAGTACAGAAAACCCCATTTACAGCCCCGTGATCTCCTGTGCGGGACCCCAGCGCTCCAGGGGAGAGCCGGGGCCCCCTAGTGATCTCCTGTACCGGACCCTGGCTCTCCCTTGGAGCGACGCGTCATGTCCCCTGCCCGAAGAGAGGGCCACCATGCCCCCTCCATATACAGTGGGGCAAAAAAGTATTTAGTCAGCCACCAATTGTGCAAGTTCTCCCACTTAAAAACATGAGAGCGGCCTGTAATTTTCATCATAGGTATACCTCAACTATGAGAGCCATAATCATATTGTCTGATTTTAAAAGAATTTATTTGCAAATTATGGTGGAAAATAAGTATTTGGTCACCTACAAACAAGCTAGATTTCTGCCTCTCACAGACCTGTAACTTCTTCTTTAAGAGTCTCCTCTGTCTTCCACGCGTTACCTGTATTAATGGCTCCTGTTTGAACTTGTTATCAGTATAAAAGACACCTGTCCACAACCTCAAACAGTCACACTTCAAACTCTACTATGACCAAGACTAATGAGTTGTCGAAGGACACCAAAAACAAAATTGTAGACCTGCACCAGGCTGTGAAGACTGAATCTGAACCACACGGGGGGACCTAGTGAATGACCTGCAGAGAGCTGGGACCAAAGTAACAAAGGCTACCATCAGTAACGCACTACGCCGCCAGGGAGTCAAATCATGCAGTGACAGACGTGTCCCCTACTTAAGCCAGTACATGTCCAGGCCAGTCTGACGTTTGCTAGAGAGCATTTGGATGATCCAGAAGAGGATTGGGAGAATGTCATATGGTCAGATAAAACCAAACTAGAGCTTTTTGGTAAAAACTCAACTCGTCGTGTTTGGAGGAGAAAGAATGCTGAGTTGCATCCAAAGAACACCATACCTACTGTGAAGCATGGGAGTGGAAACATCATGCTTTGGGTCTGTTTTTCTGCTAAGGGACCAGGACAACTGATCCGTGTAAAGGAAAGACTGAAATGGGCCATGTATCGTGAGATTTTGAGTGAAAACCTCCTTCCATCAGCAAGGGCATTGAAGATGAAACGTGGCTGGGTTTTTCAGTATGACAATGATCCCAAACACACCGCCCGGGCAACGAAGGAGTGGCTTCATAAGAAGCATTTCAAGGTCCTGGAGTGGCCTAGCCAGTCTCCAGATCTCAACCCCATAGAAAACCTTTGGAGGGAGTTGAAAGTCTGTGTTGCCCAGCGACAGCCTAAAACATCACTGCTCTAGAGGAGATCTGCATGGAGGAATGGGCCAAAATACCAGCAACAGTGTGTGAAAATCTTGTGAAGACTTACAGAAAACGTTTGACCTCTGTCATTACCAACAAAGGGGATATAACAAATATATTGAGATGAACTTTAGTTATTGACCAAATACTTATTTTCCACCATAATTTGCAAATAAATTCTTTAAAAATCAGACAATGTGATTTTATGGATTTTTTTTCTCATTATGTCTCTCATAGTTGAGGTATATCTATGATGAAAATTACAGGCCTCTCTAATCTTTTTTAAGTGGGAGAACTTGTACAATTGGTGGCTGACTAAATACTTTTTTGCCCCACTGTATTTCTATCTCCATTCGGCTATCCTCTGGATAGGGATACATTTGCACAAACCATTGTTACATTTCGTTTTCACATTGTCTATCCACGCTCCTTTTCCCTTCTGCTTTTAATGTAACTCAAATGGATCTTGGCCTTCACCATGCTGCACTGCAGTTATTGCGATCCACCCGCACATGGTTACATAATCGCACACTGTAACACATGCTGCATTCCAGGCGTGGATTGCACAACTTGTTTAGGTTCATTGACCTTCAGAGCAGCGATCGCAGTGCACTGTTTTTTGGTGCTCTTCAAGTTTTCATTAAAGTTTTATGGAGATCAAACTTCATCCACAGCAAATTCCAGAGCGGTGTTATGAGCGGGACATCAGGCTCCGTCTTCATGGTATCTCTTTTTAGAAACCATATTAGCATAGTTATCTAATGTAAAAAAAGAGACACCTGTCAGTCAGCGCACAGCATGAAAGATCGGCTCAACAGTGATTTATGGTGATCAAGAATAAGAGCTGCGCATGGACTGGAATTGGATTCTCACCCCTGTGAAATTGCCAAATTGACCATTGAGTTGCTTGAAATATTGGTATAATTAATGCTATTTGCAATCACTTTGTCTGTAAAAACTGAGAAGGGGGTCACTGCCGTACAGATGAGGCTGGAACAGTGTCAGAGTAATGTAAGTCAGATGTTATTCCCAGAATAGGCATTTATGAGACACATATAAGACTTCCTGCATATGCACAGTACACACTGCACAAAGACACACAAAATGAGTACACAATGTATTGGGAAAATCTTCAGAGCCTTTTACTTTTTTCACATTTTGTTCACATGATATTTACCTCTGGCTCCTCCCATTTCTTTACCTCTGGCTCCTCCCATTTCTCATGATCATCTCTGAGATGTTTCTGTACCTTGATTGGAGTTACTTGGGGTAAATTCAGCTGATTAGACAAGATTTGGGAAAGACACAGCCCAACTCACAGATGACAATACATATCAGAGAAAAAGCAAAGCCATGAGAGGGAAAGAACTGCCTGTATAGCTCAGAGATAGGATTGTGTGGGGGCACAGATCTGAGGAAAGGGACAAAGACATTTCTGCTGCACTGAAAGTCCCCAAGAGACCAACAACCCAATGGTCACTCTGGCGGAGCTCCAAAAATCATGTGTGCAAATGGAAGAAATTTCCATCTGGCCAAAAAGAAGCCTCCTCAGTAATAGACACATGAACGCTGCCTGGAGATTGCAAAAAAAAAATCTCCTAAGGACTCTCAGACTGTGAGAAATAAGATTGGCTGCTCTGATGAAACCTAGGTTGTTTTTGAGTGCAGAATGATGGGAAACTTGATTTTTATTTTTATTTTAGGACAAGGCTCAACATAACAAAATGTGAAAAAGTGAAAGGGGCTTTTTTTGGGGGGGTTTCTTGAACAAACCGTTCTATGGAATTATTCTAGAAATGGTTATATGCAAAAACCACATTGCAGCATTGTATTCCAGTGGGAATGGACAATGGAGATGCAGTAAAGGCAGATGACACGGCTGTGTGACGGCCGTCATGGGAGCCGGGGAGAACAGCGGGGAAAAAATACTGCTTGTGTCGTCTTTTTCTGCCGCTATTCCCGTCAAAAAACAACAGCGCCCGACGGACCCCATAACATTAAAAGGGAGGAAACCAGCACTCTAGTCCATACTTGGTGAATAGTATAAAAACTGCAAGCTTTATTTAATCCATGATAAATATTCATACAAAAAAGGAAAAGAGAGGTTAAAAATGTGCAAAAACACCGACGCGTTTTGGGGAAAACCCTTCTTTGAGGCATGACAGGTAAAGATATGAAGCCTGCATAAAAAGACACTATTCTAATAAGCAAACTCCCCTTTCCCACATTTCCAAAGGTCACCTGACTTCCTGTGTTCTAGATTTTAACCCTATTTTGCATGTTAGGCAAAACAGAAATGAAATAAAGCAAAAGACGTCACGAGCTTCCGGCGCCAGCTCCAGCGTTCGGAACAGTTTGTTCCAAATGCTGAGCAGCGGAGTACCCCTTTATCCTCTCTTTTCCCTTTATAGTATGAATTTTTATCATGGATTAAATAAAGCTTGACGCATTTATACTATTCACCAAGTATGGACTAGAGTGCTGGTTTCCTTCCTTGGCCAAAGGGATTCCTCTCATCATTCTCATCGTGCTTCCAGCAGCTACGCCCTTGCACCTGGCCAATTTGGACAATTGGAGCTACAATGTGGAGGGGTGGGCGAAACTTTTCTTTTGTTACTATCCAATTAAAAAACAAAGCTGATATCTTCCAGAAACTGCACCTTTTTTTGTCCTTAGTTCCATTAAACATAATTATGCCAAGTTGTAATACCAAACTCAACCTGAGTATAGGGGGGCGCTGTTTTTGGAAAAAAGTAACTATAGTATTCTAATCCTGGATAACATGCAAGAGCTGTCCCACAGCGCTTACTTCAAATTAATGGGTTTTTTTCATCTTAGGACCCTTCACATATATCTGTTGTCTGGCAGCGTTTCCCTCCAGCGTGAACCGAAGGAATACTGATGCAAGAACTGATCCCATTCATTTGAATGGGACAGTTCACAATCATCTGGCATCTCAATTTGGACGCCGGATGGTTGGACACGCTGGACCATCACCTACAGGGGAACGCATCTTGCTGTGTTCCCCCCTGTCCGGCATTGAGCAATAATAGATGCCAGGTGCTAAACAACTGATGACAACTGATGCACGTTGTCATCAGTTGTAGCATCCGTTGGGTTGAGTTTGAGGCTGGGTTCATGACGGACACACGTCAACCCAGTCTTTGAAAGCAAAGAAATGCCACTACATTCTGATTTAAACATAAGGGGAGAGGAAAAACGAAAGAGGGAAGTTGCGCCCCTAGTGAAGAACGTTTAAAAGTTTGAGTCTACACGTATTCAAGGTTAAACTCACCAGAAGGCTTTGCGCTCAGGGCACAACACCTAAAAAGCGTGGTATGGTACCAATTCCCAGGTCCGCAGCCTCAGTCCTCTGGTAGCAGGCACGCTGTCCCAGAGTAACGTAATTGCAGCTTTTTGTAGAAAATGAGGACGAATTTTGGCGCTGGAACTCTGGATATTAAGAAGATCAGGAACACATCTGCATTCCTTTGAAAGACTTTATTTGTGAACACATAAGCTACGCGTTTCTGGTCCGAAGCAGACCCTTCGTCAGGCAAAATATCTGACGAAGGGTCCGTTTCGGACCAGAAACGCGTAGCCTATGTATTCACAAATAAAGCCTTTCAAAGGAATGCAGATGTGTTCCTGATCTTAAATCCAGAGTTCCAGCGCCGAAATTTGTCCTCATTTTCTACAAAAACCTGCTATTACTTTGTAATTGATAGGGGTCTTACTACTGGGACCCCGAATGAACTCATAATAAAGGGGTGCAGGTATGGTTTACTGCTCTGGCCCCTCTTTGTCTGGAGAATGGGGAATACAGCCACCTGCTGTTCATATCGGCCCCTTCCCATGACATTCTAGCATCATGGATGACCATGTATTGTTCCACCAAGAGATGATTGTAATCGACCTAAACAAATGGACTTGTTCCGGGCTCGTCTTGTTTATTGTAAATATCCTTCTTATATCCTGCAGCAGTGGTTCCCAACCAGGATGCCTACAGCTGTTGCAAAACTACGACTCCCAGCATGCTAGGAGTTGTAGTTTTGCAACAGCAGGAGGCACCCTGGTTGGGAAACACTTCCCTACAGGGTGAGCGCTGCCATTGCTCTTGCTTTTATTGTATTAAAACGACCGTGGAATCTAATCTATTGCATTAAAGGGGTACTCCACTGGAAAACATTTTTTATTTTTTTTTAAATCAACCGGTACCAGAAAGTCAAACAGATTTGTAAATTACTTCTATTAAAAAGTCTTAATCCTTCCAGTACTTAACGGCTGTTGTATGTTCCAGAGGAAGTTCTTTTCTTTTTGAATTTCTTTTCTGTCTGACCACAGTGCTCTCTGCTGACACCTCTGTCCATTTTAGGAACTGTCCAAAGTAGGAGCAAATCCCCATAGCAAACCTATCCTGCTCCGGACAGTTCCTTAAAATGGACAGAGGGGTCAGCAGAGAGCACTGTGGTCAGACTGAAAGGAAATTCAAAAAGAAAAGAACTTCCTGTGGAGCATACAGCAGCTGATAAGTACTAGAAGGATTAAGATTTTTAAATAGAAGTAATTTACAAATTTGTTTAACTTTCTGGCACCAGTTGATTTAAATAAAAAATAAAATGTTTTCCTGGGGAGTACCCCTTTAAACAGCAATACCGTCACCATCGCAGCCCCGTACATTACCCACACGGTCACTAGTTCTGTCTGCTCTGATTGATAAAAAAAAAGTCCTAGTATTAACCTGTAGCTCAATCGCAGATGGAGATGGTGAACCCGGTGAAAAACAAAGTGTGCGGTCACACGTACGAGAAAGAAGCCATCGAAAGGACGATTCAGAGCCGGCACCAGAAGGATAAGAATGCCAGGTGGGTTCCCAAATTTTGTTTTTGTTCTTGATATTATATGGAAGTAAAAGCTGATGGACCCCCTGCTTCCCTATAACTAAAGCTTTAGAGTGTTTCCCTATTAAGTGGTTTAGTATGATTGTAATATTGCTGTTTGTTCCCCAGAAATGACCGGCTATATTTCTATTTGGGCTGGTGTAATTAAAGGGGGACCCCCCCTTCACAAACACCATAGAAGGAATCCCCTGCTTAAAATACCACTCCCTTTTTTTTTTTTCACCCAAGACCTTAAATGTGCACTGTCAGATACAAAAACTTTTGATATGCTGTAAAGCATGTATAACCAATAGGTTTTGCAATTGCTTTCATTAGAACATTTTCAGTATTTCATACTGAAAAAGCCAGTCAAACATCTGCCCCCCCTGCCTGCTTGGACACATACTAGTCCTGCTGTGTCCATGAGTCATCACCTATGTCATGGACACACTTCCTTGATTGACAGCTGTGAGTGCAGAAAAAATCCTCCCACTGTCAGCTTGTGTCCCGCTACTGTCAGTGAGGACAAGCTGGGAGTTGTAGTTTTGCTAATCCTAGGGGAGATGTGAGCAGACAGCATACTGAGGGAGGGGGCGGAGACCTGCACAGTGAGGCCACGCCCCCTCCCTTTGAGAGGAATTCAGACTAGTGAGCTAAACTAAAAGTGTAATAAATAAATATAGGTGGTAGACACATAAAAATTAGATGTACATGGTCAGGGTTAGGTACTGAGAGATATATAAAAAAAAATGTTTTTTTTGTTGGATCTGGGGGTACACTTTAACTTACAATGGCTCTCAGTCTGGTGGACATGGCCCTTAAAGGGGTATTCCAGTTTGTTTGTTTTTTTTGCTGTTTATTTGACTATGCTACAGGGGCTGTAAAGTTAGAGTAGTTCATAATATAGTGTCTGTACCTGTGTTTGATGGCTGGTCTTGCTATTCTTAAGTGATCTTTGCCCCGATGTTTATTTTTTACAGCATACAAAATGAGCGTTGTCTCAGCTTTTTCCAGGTTGCAAGACATTACATCACAAGTCAGGTGTTCAGATGGAGCTTGTCTGCTTCAGTACGTGAAGCGACCGCTAGGTAGTAGGGAGATCATTCTGCAGGGAATTGTTGTTTTGCAACAGCTGAAGGTACACTGGTTAGAAAACACTGGTCTATTGTTTACAGCTTAGCATGGAAGGCATCTCAGGTGTGCTTCAATAGGTGGGGTGGCTGATGTGTTGGAGGGAGAAAATAGACCTTACATAGAAATCCTGGGACTTGTAGCTTAAGGGAGGGAACTCCAACAGGAAATAGCCATTTAACAAAAAGAAATCAGCAGCATTATGATGGACTCACAACACAGCCATTTAGCCCCATAACGAGCATGGATCCTTTCTAAGCATGTCCATTACTGTCTGGCAGGTAAGTACTAAAATCACCATGAAGGAGATTTATCAAGGGGGTAATAATTAGGGGTTAGAGCTAGCTGTTAGAGATGAGCGAATTTACAGTAAATTTGATTCGTCACGAACTTCTCGGCTCGGCAGTTGATGACTTATTCTGCGTAAATTAGTTCAGCTTTCAGGTGTTCCGGTGGGCTGGAAAAGGTGGATACATTCCTAGGAAAGAGTCTCCTGGGTGCAGGGGAGCGGAGGTGCACAAAAAGTGTGTTTTGTTGTTTTTTTTTATACTTAATTATTTATACCAAAAATGTGTGAGGTTCCCCTGATTTTCATTCTCAATCAAATACCAACCAAGCAGCAACAGCCTGACGTTACCAGGGTGGGCAAGGACCATTGTTTCTGGCCCTCCCCAGCCTAAATAACGCCAGCCTATTACCGCCTAGGCCCAGGAGCGCCATTTTTGACGCTCCAGGCCTTTTGGTACCAGCTCTTCCCGACACCCATGTGGCGGTGGGTACCGGGGTAATAATTGGGGGTTAGCACTAGCTGTATTTGAGGATAACGATAAGCCCCAGGTTAGTAATGGACTCAATCTATAACAGTATTTCCCAACCAGGGTGCCTCCAGGTGTTGCAAAACTACAACTCCCAGCATGCCTGGACAGCCAAAGGCAATTTTTTTTCATGTTTTGAAGTCATTTATTGGTTTTTGCTTATGTATGCTAAAAAACGTTATTCTTAAAGGGTTACTCTGCTCCCCAGCGTCTGGAACATTGAGTTCCGAACGCTGGGTGCGGGCTTCCGTGTTCATGCCCGCCCCCTCAATGCAAGTCTATGGGAGGGGGCGTGACCGCCGTCGCGCTCCCTTCCCATAGACTTTCATTGAGGGGGCGGGACGTCACAAGGGGGCAGGCATGAACACGGAAGCCCTCACCCAGCATTGGGAACTCAGTGTTCCAGACGCTGGGGAGCGGAGTAACCCTTTAAGTGATTTATTGTTTTTTACTTATGTGAGCCAAATTTAACAACCCCCTGTGATAGTATGATAAATATCTCACACATAAGGAAAACCAAAGCAAGAAAAATGCCTACAGGAATCTATTACCAAAGCAACGATGATAAATGTCCTTCCTTATGGTGGATAACCACTTTAATGGTAGGGTTAATTAGAAGGGTTCCCTAATTATAGGCTGATACCTCCATAATTCAGCTGTAATCTGTGGAGGAACCTGGCAACAAGTGGTCCATTTTTCTTCAGCACCACCGCAGAATCTACAAAGCATTACAGTTTTATGTTGAAAACAATAGTACAATGCATGGATGCAGTGGGTACTCCAGAGAGAAAGAGGCGCTCTTTGTAGGTGTTCTCACCAATTTGATGTGGAATATGACTGGCCACCTACAAAATTCAAATTTCCCTAATCGTAAATTTGAGTGGGTTTTTCTTAACAGGACATCACATTAACACAGACCTTACATTCACAGTTATAATGTTTCATACATTTTACACATCCATTTTGGTTTCTTTTTCTGCACACAATGTAAGTAATTTTTTAATGTCTCCTGTCTGTATTTTCTATATAGGTGTCCCAAAATCGGCTGCGATGTCTTCGACATGAACGTATCAGATCTTGTTCCAGACTTGGCACTCAGAAGAGCCATTGACATCCATAAGAAACAAAGTCAATCCAAGCAATGACTCTAGAATGCAGGTTGGGGAACCACGTGGTGAGAGAAAGCAAAGCTGAGGGGGTGTGGAACCCAAAATATACAGGGTCAACTCTAATTTTTGTTTTCAATCTAAAAAATATATTTTTGTTAATAAAGTTGCTTGATGTTTTTCTGCTTTTTACTGTTTATTTTTTCCCTATCTCTAACCATCTTACAGTAGCAGAGTCTCCTCTGAATCATGTTCAACAAGTTAATACTTACATAAACTTATTATACTTATTACCTTATTATAGCATAATTACTAATCCCGTGTAATACATGCAGCCTACATCATACCATGTAATACACACAGCATACATCATACCATGTAATACACACAGCATACATCATACCATGTAATACACACAGCATACATCATACCATGTAATACACACAGCATACATCATACCGTGTAATACATACAGCATACATCATAGCGTGTAATACATACAGCATACATCATACCGTGTAATACATACAGCCTACATCATACCGTGTAATAGATGCAGCCTACATCATACAGTGTAATACATACAGCCTACATCATACCGTGTAATACATGCATCATACCGTGTAATACATGCATCATACCGTGTAATACATACAGCCTACATCATACCGTGTAATACATACAGCATACCTCATACTGTGTTATACATACAGCATACATCATACTGTGTAATACATACAGCCTACATCATACCGTGTAATACATACAGCCACATCATACCGTGTAATACATACATCATACCGTGTAATACATACAGCCTACATCATACCGTGTAATACATACATCATACCGTGTAGTACATACAGCATACCGTGTAATACATACAGCCTACATCATACCGTGTAATACATACAGCCTACATCATAACGTGTAATACATACATCATACCGTGTAATACATACAGCATACATCATACCGTGTAATACATACAGCCTACATCATACCGTGTAATACATACAGCCTACATCATACCGTGTAATACATACATCATACCGTGTAATACATACAGCCTACATCATACCGTGTAATACATACATCATACCGTGTAGTACATACAGCATACCGTGTAATACATACAGCCTACATCATACCGTGTAATACATACAGTCTACATCATACCGTGTAATACATACATCATACCGTGTAATACATACAGCATACATCATACCGTGTAATACATACAGCCTACATCATACCGTGTAATACATACATCATACCGTGTAATACATACAGCATACATCATACCGTGTAATACATACAGCCTACATCATACCGTGTAATACATACAGCCTACATCATACCTTGTAATACATACATCATATAGTGTAATACATACATCATACCGTGTAATACATACAGCCTACATCATACCGTGTAATACATACAGCATACATCATACTGTGTAATACATACAGCCACATCATACCGTGTAATACATACAGCATACATCATACCGTGTAATACATACAGCCTACATCATACCGTGTAATACATACATCATACCGTGTAATACATACAGCAATCATCATACCGTGTAATACATACATCATACCTCATGCTGTGTAATACATACATCATACCATGTAATCATACATCATACCGTGTAATACATACAGCCTACATCATACCATGTAATACATACAGCATACATCATACCGTGTAATACATACATGATACCATGTAATACATACATCATACAGTGTAATACATACATCATACAGTGTAATACATACAGCCTACATCATACCGTGTAATACATACATGATACCATGTAATACATACATCATACCGTGTAATACATACATGATACCATGTAATACATACATCATACAGTGTAATACATACATCATACCGTGTAATACATACATCATACCATGTAATACATACATCATACCATGTAATACATACATCATACAGTGTAATACATACAGCATACATCATACCATGTAATACATACATCATACCGTGTAATACATACATCATACCATGTAATACATACATCATACAGTGTAATACATACAGCCTACATCATACCGTGTAATACATACATCATACCATGTAATACATACATCATACAGTGTAATACATACATCATACCGTGTAATACATACAGCCTACATCATACCATGTAATACATACATCATACCTCATACTGTGTAATACATACATCATACCATGTAATACATACATCATACTGTGTAATACATACATCATACCATGTAATACATACAGCCTACACCATACCGTGTAATACATACATCATACAGTGTAATACATACATCATACCGTGTAATACATACATCATACCGTGTAATACATACATCATACCGTGTAATACATACAGCCTACATCATACCATGTAATACATACATCATACCTCATACTGTGTAATACATACATCATACCATGTAATACATACATCATACCGTGTAATACATACATCATACCATGATTATCGGTATGGCCGATATTATCGGCCGATAATCACGATTTTAGGCATTATCGGTATCGGCAATTACCTTGCCGATAATGCCCCGCACCGCGACCGCAACCCCGACCCGCCGCACTGCGACCGCCCCCCCCCCCCCCCCCCCCGACCCACTGCACCGCGTTGCACCCCCCACTGTAGTGCTGGGCGGTATACCGGTATGGATTTTTGCCCATACCGCTATACCGGTCGGGCCCCTCCCCCACCCTCCGAGTCAATAAAAAAAATTTAACTTAACCGTAATGGGGTTGGTCCGGGCCATCCATCCTTCCTGTAGTGTCCGGCGGCATTCCAGGTGGAGGGTGAACTGGGCCGGGCTGTCCTTCTTCTCCGGCGGTCATCTTCTCCATTCCGGGCAGGCTCCGGCCTAGTACGCTGCATAGACGCCGCTACGACGTGACGTCAGGTGCGTCGCTGCGCACGGGCGTCACTGCGCAGCGGCGTCTATGCTGCGTTACTAGGCCGGAGCCTGCCCGGAGTGGAGAAGATGACCGCCGGAGAAGAAGGACAGCCCGGCCCAGTTCACCCTCCACCCGGAATGCCGCCGGACACTACAGGAAGGATGGATGGCCCGGACCACCCTGACAGGTAGGGGGAGAGAAGCGGGTGGTGGCGGCGGCCTATGGCACCGCAAAAGCCACTGCAGTGCATTGATTTAAAGCGCCCGCTTTAAATCCATGATCTGCAGCGGTGTCGCGGGGGGGGGGGGGGAATAAATAGCCGATAACTTATACCGGAATATCGGTATAAGTTATCGGCTATCGGCCCTAACCTCCACCGATTATCGGTATCGGCCCTAAAAAAATGATATCAGTCGATCCCAATAATACATACAGCCTACATCATAATGGTAATACATACATCATACCGTGTAATTCATACCACATACTAATTTGGTTCATCTTTAGTCCTGTCTAACTTTTCATACTAAATGTTGTTCGGCCGTAATGTGCGCCAATATTTTTTGTCAGGGGTATCAAACTTATTTTTATCCAGGGCCACATCAGCTTTATGGTTGTCTTCAAAGAGCAAAATGTAATTGTAAGACTGTAAAAATATAAATACTGCTCAACACATTGTTAAAAAAAAACACCATATCACACACCAAACTACTTCGAATTGTTCCACCATAGATGTTGTAGTGCGTCACTTGGGTAATAGAGAACACAACAAGATCCGTCACTCCGAGGTAACTTTAGTGGCTGGATACAGAAGTAACGGTGTTGAGATTCTCTGGCTTTAGATCGGGGGTGCTTACTCATAGAAACACGTGGCTAGACAAATCCAACAAAGAACAGACTGTACAGCACTCACCAGATAGATGCCAGGATGGATGCTTTATTAATTCACCGGAGCATTACAGCAGCAGCAGGGGGAAGGAAGAAGTACGCGAGGTCCTCGGAGCATCCATCCTGGCATCTATCTGGTGAGTGCTGTACAGATAGTGTGCCACTTGGCCAAGATGTCCTTTAGCAGCAGGTTAGATAATATCCAGCCCCTTCCATGTCTTCAGCACTGAGCTGCCTTCCTAGTAGGGTGACCAGGGTGCCTGGATAGGTCTGTCAGAACTATCCCACCACTTGTGACTTACATAGCGGTGCAAACCCGAGCTCAGAATCTATGATGGCGCCCGCTCCTCGTACCCCAACTACCAATTACTGGTTCAATCCACGGCATTTGAGATGCAGCATACGCAGCCATATTCTGCAGGGCGGCTACAAGCTCTGAAATGCACCCAGACCTTGCGGGGACCATGAGTTTGACACATTTTCTTCTTTGACAGCAATCTGGGGGCGTGCTCAGTTCTCAGCCACGCCCTTCTCCCATCTTGTTCTTCGATGGGTCTGAAAACCCAGACTCCGACTGAACAAAACACGTGACCTGTCTTTGTGACAAAAGTTTTTCCCAAATGACACGGACAATTTAAGGGCACATTCACACTACGGAATTTCCGAGCTAAGTAATTCTGCTTGAATATTCTGATGTAGCAGCCTCCCATTGGCATTCCGTCGTGTGAATACCGCCTTACATGGCGGCTGCCAAACACAAATGCCCTGTTGCATTCTCTATTTAACAGTACCAGGAACTGGGTGTCTCCAATATGGTTGCATATTTTAAAAAATAAGAAAGCAAATATCTACAATGTTAAAAATAATTTTAAAAAAACACATCGGCTCAGTTTTATCAATCTACCAAAAAACAAAAAAAAATGATTTTTTTTAATTTTATTTTTATCTTAACCAACTTTGGTTTTGCCCAAATAGGGTTAGCTTTCAGTATACCAGATAATCTTGATTTCGGCAGATTGATAAACCTGGGCCATAATTTTTCTTCTTTAGACCTGCACCTAATTTTAATCCTTAAATTACATGAGGCATTCCTTTTAAAGGAGTACTCCGATGGAAAACAATTGTTTTCAAATTAACTGGTGCCAGAACGTTAAACAGATTTGTAAATTACTTCTATTAAAAATCTTAATCCTTCCAGTACTTATCAGCTGCTGTATGCTCCACAGGAAGTTGTGTAGTTCTTTCCAGTCTGACTACAGTGCTCTCTGCTGACACCTCTGTCCATGTCAGGAACTGTCCAGAGCAGGAGAGGTTTGCTATGGGGATTTGCTTCTACTCTGGACAGTTCCTGACATGGACAGAGGTGTCAGCAGAGAGCACTGTGGTCAGACTGGAAAGAACTACACAACTTCCTCTGTAGTATACAGCAGCTGATAAGTACTGGAAGGATTAAGATTTTTTAATAGAAGTAATTTACAAATCTGTATAACTTTCTGGAACCAGTTGATCTGAAATTTTTTTTCCCCAGCGGACTACCCCTTTAAAGAACTGACTCATCTGATACAGACTGTTCGGTATAGATGTACTGCCCAACAACCCTATTTATATCTCAGACCTTACAAGCTTGGTAACTGACTGCTCAGAGGCACATTCATAGTGTAGGGTCCGTCCCAATGAAGTCACCTTATCATGGTGGGATGGTACACACTATTTGGGCAAATGGTAAGCGAAGCACCTCAATTTTTCATTATAGCATTTCATATTTCATCTATATCTTTGTGCTAGAAGTGTGCTGCTGTATTCTCCTGAGTGTGTATATATATATATATATATATATATATATATATATATATATATAGCTGTAGCCATACACACAGATTCTGAAGTGCTGTACCCTCAAGTTGGTTCTCTGTCCCTATTAGGGCTCACAATTTAAATTCACCTATCAGTATGTTTTGAAGTGTGGGAGGAAACCGACACAAACACGGAAGAACATACAAACTCTTTGCAGATGTTGACCTTGGTAAGATTTGAACCCACCGCTGAAATACAACAGTGATGACCACTGAGCCTCCGTGCTGCTCATACCCAAACAGTGTGCCTCCAGCTGTTGCAAAATTACAACTCCCAGCATGCCTGTACTGTGAATATCATAGATCAGTGCTTCCCAACCAAGGTGCCTCCAGCTTTTGCAAAACTACAACTCCCAGCATGCCCGTACTGTGAATATCATAGATCAGTGCTTCCCGACCAAGGTGCCTCCAGCTGTTGCAAAACTACAACTCCCAGCATGCCCGTACTTTGAATGTCATAGATCAGTGCTTCCCAACCAAGGTGCTTCCAGCTGTTGCAAAACTACAACTCCCAGCATGCCCATACTGTGAATATCATAGATCAGTGCTTCCCAACCAAGGTGCCTCCAGCTGTTGCAAAACTACAACTCTCAGCATGCCCGTATTGTGAATATCATAGATCAGTGCTTCCCAACCAAGGTGCCTCCAGCTGTTGGAAAACTACAACTCCCAGCATGCCCGTACTGTGAATATCATAGATCAGTGCTTCCCAACCAAGGTGCCTCCAGCTGTTGCAAAACTACAACTCCCAGCTTGCCCGTACTGTGAATATCATAGATCAGTGCTTCCCAACCAAGGTGCCTCCAGCTGTTGCAAAACTACAACTCCCAGCATGCCCGTACTGTGAATATCATAGACCAGTGCTTCCCAACCAAGGTGCCTCCAGCTGTTGCAAAACTACAACTCTCAGCATGCCCGTATTGTGAATATCATAGATCAGTGCTTCCCAACCAAGGTGCCTCCAGCTGTTGCAAAACTACAACTCCCAGCATGCCCATACTGTGAATATCATAGATCAGTGCTTCCCAACCAAGGTGCCTCCAGCTGTTGCAAAACTACAACTCCCAGCTTGCCCGTACTGTGAATATCATAGATCAGTGCTTCCCAACCAAGGTGCCTCCAGCTGTTGCAAAACTACAACTCCCAGCATGCCCGTACTTTGAATGTCATAGATCAGTGATTCCCAACCAAAGTGCCTCCAGCTGTTGCAAAACTACAACTCCCAGCATGCACGTACTGTGAATATCATAGATCAGTGCTTCCCAACCAAGGTGCCTCCAGCTGTTGAAAAACTACAACTCCCACCATGCCCGGACAGCCGTTGGCTGTCCGGGCATGCTGGGAGTTGTAGTTTTGCAACAGCTGGAGCCACGCTGATTGGGATACGCTGAGATGAAAACTGTTTATAGTTGTTCTACGTGGTCACATTTTTCTCCCTGCCTGACTAAATTAGTAGAAATAGGGACCTCCTCATAGGGAAACGGGTTACTAATAAACTTACCTAAAAGCGCACAATTTATTACAGTATATTGATGTCACCCACATGACAGCCTTTCAGTGGAATATATGTGTTGCTCATGCTGAAAGTGACATACGTAGTTCCTGCCTGCCAGTGTGTCACAGCACAGAGCCAGGCAGGTGGAGCAGCCGTGTAATGCAGACTATGATTCACACACTGACAGGAGTGGGTGCGCAACCACACCATGCAGGAAGTGACCGCAAAACTGTAGTGAAAGTTCTATTTATACCTTTTCTTATAATAGACGTTCAGATATCAGGTATGTCACCAGCTGCCAACAGCTTCACAATCGCACAACTTGTACCATGCAGGATACTCCAAAGCTGTACTCACTATTCTGCTGGTGGGGTCACTGTGTACATACATTACATTACTTATCCTGTACTGATCCTGAGTTATATCCTGTATTATACTCCAGAGCTGTACTCACTATTCTGCTATTGGGGTCACTGTGTACATACATTACATTACTAATCCTGTACTGATCCTGAGTTATATCCTGTATTATACTCCCAGAGCTGTACTCACTATTCTGCTGGTGGGGTCACTGTGTACATACATTACTTATCCTGTACTGATCCTGAGTTATATCCTGTATTATACTCCAGAGCTGTACTCACTATTCTGCTGGTGAGGTCACTGTGTACATACATTACATTACTTATCCTGTACTGATCCTGAGTTATATCCTGTATTATACTCCAAAGCTGTACTCACTATTCTGCTGGTGGGGTCACTGTGTACATACATTACATTACTTATCCTGTACTGATCCTGAGTTATATTCTGTATTATACTCCAGAGCTGTACTCACTACTCTGCTGGTGAGGTCACTGTGTACATACATTACATTACTTATCCTGTACTGATCCACAGTTATATCCTGTATTATACTCTAGAGCTGTACTCACTATTCTGCTGGTGAGGCCACTGTGTACATACATTACATTACTTATCCTGTACTGATCCTGAGTTATATCCTGTATTATACCCCAGAGCTGTACTCACTATTCTGCTGGTGAGGTCACTGTGTACATACATTACATTACTTATCCTGTACTGATCCTGAGTTATATCCTGTATTATACCCCAGAGCTGTACTCACTATTCTGCTGGTGGGGTCACTGTGTACATACATAACATTACTTATCCTGTACTGATCCTGAGTTATATCCTGTATTATACTCCAGAGCTGTACTCACTTTTCTGCTGGTGAGGTCACTGTGTACATACATTACATTACTTATCCTGTACTGATCCTGAGTTATATCCTGTATTATACTCCAGAGCTGTACTCACTATTCTGCTGGTGGGGTCACTGTGCACATACATTACATTACTTATCCTGTACTGATCCTGAGTTATATCCTGTATTATATTCCAGAGCTGTACTCACTATTCTGCTGGTGAGGTCACTGTGTACATACATTACATTACTTATCTTGTACTGATCCTGAGTTATATCCTGTATTATACTCCAGAGCTGTACTCATTATTCTGCTGGTGGGGTCACGGTGTACATACATTACATTACTTATCCTGTACTGATCCTGAGTTATATCCTGTATTATACTCCAGAGCTGTACTCACTATTCTGCTGGTGGGGTCACTGTGCACATACATTACATTACTTATCCTGTACTGATCCTGAGTTATATCCTGTATTATATTCCAGAGCTGTACTCACTATTCTGCTGGTGAGGTCACTGTGTACATACATTACATTACTTATCTTGTACTGATCCTGAGTTATATCCTGTATTATACTCCAGAGCTGTACTCATTATTCTGCTGGTGGGGTCACGGTGTACATACATTACATTACTTATCCTGTACTGATCCTGAGTTATATCCTGTATTATACTCCAGAGCTGTACTCACTATTCTGCTGGTGGGGTCACTGTGTACATACATTACATTACTTATCCTGTACTGATCCTGAGTTATATCCAGTATTATACTCCAGAGCTGTACTCACTATTCTGCTGATGAGGTCACTGTGTACATACATTACATTACTTATCCTGTACTGATCCTGAGTTATATCCTGTATTATACTCCAGAGCTGTACTCACTATTCTGCTGGTGAGGTCACTGTGTACATACATTACATTACTTATCCTGTACTGATCCTGAGTTATATCCAGTATTATACTCCAGAGCTGTACTCACTATTCTGCTGATGAGGTCACTGTGTACATACATTACATTATTATCCTGTACTGATCCTGAGCTATATCCTGTAGATCTTTTATTAGAAAAATATAAATCATAACAAAAACACAAAACCAGCACAACTTGGCCATAACTGAAAACAGCAACATGAAATAACATAAACCAAAACTTTACATTTAAAATAAAAGAACATAAATCCTGCCTAACCGGCCAGCCCAGTTTTCCTAACAAAAAGAAAAACACACCTTACATAACCAAATATCTAACAACACACTCACATGCATACTCAACTTACATAACCAAAAAAGAAACATAAAAATAGCACTATTTAGCTGTAACTCAAAAACACCCAGACTTGGGAAAAACACACACTACAAAACCCACAGAAAACACAACCAGCACTCCCACTACACACCACCACCCCTTTTTTTTTATGTTTTATTTTTGTATTTTTTTTTTGTAAACTATTTTTTTTTTTTTTATTAATTTTTTTTTTATAATAACACTAATAATAATAATAATAATAATAATAATACTATGCCACACACATGCATCACAGATCCATAACTTTACAAAGGCATAAAGATAAATTAATCTACAACTCAAAAAACACCCAAACTTGGGAAAAATCACATATTACAAACCGAAAACACTCCCACTGCACACCAAATTTTATATATATATATATATATATATATATATATACACACACACACTTTTTTTTTTTTTCCCCTTCCACACACACATATATACATTAGTTTTCTACGTTATCCCACAAGACCTAAACCACAACTGGATACAAAAATTACTACAAAAATAACATCTGGTTCGACTGCCATATCTATCTCTACTATAAACACAATATAAACAATATATAATTCACAAATCAAGATTAAAAAAAAAAAAATAAATAAATAAGTAAAAAAAAAAAAAAAATTATATATATATATTTTTATAATAATTGCATGTAATGTACACAATTTATACATATAAACTATATACACTATATACACACCTATTATTATACAGGAAACACACCTAAATATACAATAAAACATCCTACTCTAAACTATCCCTTCACCCACACCACCCGCCCTTCTGTTCATGGGTCAGAGTCCACAGTTCTCAATGTCCAGCCACGACTGACCGATGCCAGGTCCACCAAAAGAAAACCACCACCCACCAAATACACCCACCCAACCTAGAACTCCTCCCAACCAACTTAACCATAACCAACTTTATAACATACATAAACAATATAACCCACACTAGGCCCAAGTTCGGTGCCTGTAAGCCCTTCATAACCTAAACATCGGAAAACAAAACAAAAAGCTATGGTACACATGCATTAGCCCACCACCAGGAAGAAGGATGGCAATCCTGATACATACAAAAATTTACATACTTTCCCTAACACCTCCCTACCTCTCACCCTACCATTATCCCTAAAATAGAAACTGACCCTACTATCACCCTAAACCTGTCCCCTTACATCACTGTCCCTAACCAAAACAAGGGTACTCTACCCAGAAGGTCTAGTACCTAGGGCACATCAAAAGAAAACCCTCTCCATAGGAGAGAAGCCCTACTGGTACCAAGACTGCCATACTCCAAAGACCTGATCTTCCCGAGGTCACCGGTGATATTCCTACAGACCTCCACCTCGGAGAGGACTTTACGCTGCGTAGACACTAAACACCGTGCGTTCCACGTGTGGTACCTAATCACTAAGCTAACTAAGAATAAAGTGCCCCGGTCTCGACCACCCAGGTTCCTGAATGCCCCATAAGCCCACTCCGGGTAGGTAAGGCCGGCAAGTTGACTCCAGCCAATGGTAGTGCCCACCCTGTTGTAAACCCCTATATTAAAGGGACAATGAAGGAGGAAATGGTCCATGCTTTCCAGCGTGTCCACACACTCTTCTCGGGGACAGTCCCGGTCATCAGATCTCCTACACTTCAAATTGTCCCTCACATATAGCTTCCCCTGAAAGCAGCGCCAGGCCAAGTCCCAAAACTTCTGGGGGATCCTTTTCATGTTTAAAAGAAACAACCCCACCCTCAGATCCTGACCTGGGCAGTCCCTGAGCGCCAGAGGCTTCTGGAAGTGGGTCAACAGAACCCGTTTGTCAAGGAACTGCCTTGACTGGGTCCTGATCTCCCACACTCCCAGACCCCACCGACGTATCGCCTTCAGAGTCGGGGTAGCGTAAGCCGGAAGATATCCATGTGGTGTACGGAGGTCCTTCACTTGCCCTCCTGTCTCCCATTCCTGGAAGAAAGGCCGAAACCATTCCCTGCAGGAGAGTACCCACGGAAAAGCCCTCTCTGACCAGAGGTTTGAGATGTTGGCTTTCAAGAAGGTGTTTGTTAAGAACACCACAGGGTTTACCATAGATAAACCCCCTAGTCTCCTCGTGCGGTACGTAACCTCCCTCTTGACTAGGTTCATCCTGTTCCCCCATAACAGTTGGAAAAACAGGCTGTAGACCCTAGTGTAGTAAGCCTCTGGCAAGATACATACGCTGCCCAGGTAGATAAACAAGGGGAGCAGGTACGATTTGATCAGGTGTACCCTTTCCCTGAGGATCATAGACCAACCCTTCCACTGGTTCACCTTCTGAGTGGCATCCTGGAGCTTACCATCCCAGTTTTTGGTGGGATAATCATCCTGGCCGAATGTGATGCCCAAAACTTTTGCTGATTCTTGGGGCCCCGGAAGGGTGTCCGGGAGATCAAACGTGGGATCCCCCCCTCCCAGCCAGAGACTTTCACACTTATCCCGGTTGATCTTAGACCCGGAAGCCTCCGAGTAGCGGTCCACCTCTGACATCACCACATCGACCTCCCCCCTCGAGGAGACGAAAATGGTGACATCATCAGCATACGCCACCACTCTCTGGGCGACATCCGGCTCCGCCAGACTCATCCCGACTCCCGCCAACGGTCCACAATCTACCCTCCGGACGAAGGGATCGATTGCGAACACGTATAACAGCGGGCTCAAAGGACAACCCTGACGGACTCCGGACCCAACCTCAAAAGAGCGGCCAGACCAACCGTTCACCAGCGGGAAACTCTCTGCCCCTGCATACAAGATCTTGAGCCAATTAACAAAAGTACTCGGTAAGCCATATCTTAGAAGGACGGACCAGAGGTAGTCATGGTTCACCCGATCAAATGCTTTTGCCTGATCCAAGGACAGTAAGTACCCCTTCCAGAGACCTGCACTGCTCCGCTCCACTGCCTCCCTGACACTGAGGACAGCACTTAACGTGCTTCGGCCTGGAACAGAGCAGTGCTGGGCCCCCGAAAGGAGTCGGGGTGCAAACTCCACCAACCGATTAAACAGTATCTTGGCCAGAAGCTTCCTGTCCGTATTGAGAAGAGCTATGGGCCTCCAATTCTCAATCCGGCTAGGATCTTTACCCTTTGAGAGAAGAATCAGGGCTGACCTCCTCATTGACCTAGGCAGAGTGCCCGAGGAGAGACACTCATTGAATACCACAGTCAAGAGGGGAGCTAAAGACTCCTTAAAGGTCTTGTACCACTCGGATGTTAAGCCATCCGGACCTGGCGACTTCTTGGGGGCAAGCCCCTCGATCGCCAGTCTCACTTCCTCTTCCTTAATCTCTTCTGCCAAAACGCCAAGAGAGGGGTCTACCCCTGGCTCAGGAATGGTTTCAGCCAGGAAAGCCGACATCTTGTCCCGATCTAGATCCTTCCTCCCCAAGAGGTGCAAGTAGAAGGATCTGACGACCTCCAGGATCCCTGATCTGGACCGATTCAGAGATCCCGTACTATCAATCAGTCCTGAGATGATTTTACTACTCACTGACATCTTGCAGTTTCTGTAAGGGTCGGGCGAGCGGTACTTCCCAAAATCCCTCTCAAAAACCAAAGATGTGTGCCTATCATACTGACACCTCATCAACAAGGACTTCACTCTGGAGATATCCTCCCGGCTACCTCCAGTCGAGACGAGAAGCTCGAGTTTCCTCCTCAGACCCTGATACAAGCGATACCTGTTCAGGGACCTGAGGCTCGAGAGCTGGCGGAAGAACCCCGCAACCCACTTCTTGAATATCTCCCACCACTCTGACTTACTACTACAAAGGTCCAGTAAAGGTACCTGACTTTGAAGAAAATCCTCAAAGGACTGTCTTATCTCCGCTTCCTCCAGGAGGGACGAATTCAGCTTCCAATAACCTTTACCCATCCGGGGGGTCTCTGAAACATTCAAGGAAAACAAAATCATACAGTGATCGGAGAACTCCACCTCAACCACGGACACTGCGGAAGAGACGGCTTCCTCCTTTAAATAAAACCTGTCTATCCTAGACCTGCAGCTACCTCGATGATAGGTGAAACCCGCGTGGCCTGAGGGGCTCCGGATGTGGGCGTCCTCTAGGCGAGCTTCCCTAACTATATTATTGAGAGCTATGCTATCGTAAGCCAGCGGACCATTGGAACCTCTCCTATCTTGGGACCTTGTGACAGTATTGAAGTCCCCTCCAAAGATCACTTGCCGGCTAGTAAAAAGGAAGGGCTTGATCCTCATAAAGAGATCTTTGCGGCCCCACTTGGTTTGTGGGGCGTAGATGTTAATGAGCCGGAGCTCCTGTCCCTTCATGAGGACATCTAAGATCAGGCACCTCCCCATTTCTAACTCAATAACCCGTCTGCATTCAACCGGAGCGGTAAAAAGGACCGCCACCCCACTATACGGCTCAGCCGCAAGAGACCAGTGGGAGGGCCCGCGCCTCCACTCTCTCCTGGCTTTTACCAGGGAGGCTAGATCTGACAACCTGGTCTCCTGCAGATACAAAATATCGGCTTCAACACGGCCGAGAAAATCAAAGGCTGCGAATCTAGCCGTATCAGACTTTATACTGGCACAGTTAATAGATGCCAGCGTCAATGGGGTGAGTGCCGCCATCATGGGTGATTGAGTTAGACGGCCCTAACCCCCTCATTTCTGTCTTTTCTTTACCCCCTCATCCCCAGATGAGGAGGCTTCTTTCTCTTTTAGCCTTTTTTTAGACTCTGATTGGTCCATTTTTGAATCCCCATCTCCGTCTGGCTCTGGTTTGGCCCCATCCCCTGAGGAAATTGCCCCATCAGGACAGGGCCCAGTTCCCCCCGGAGGCTCCCCCACTTCAGGTACCCCATCCTCGACCACCCCCTCCAAAGAGGGGGAGGAGATGTCATCAAGGACAGAGAACCGGTTAGACAGATCAATCAGAGGGGGGGCAGGTAGGCTTCCGCTTGGGACCTGGTCCGTAGCACGGGGACTAGAGGGCTCCGACCTCTTCTTTCCCCTTTTATTGCCCTTCTTTTTTGGCCGCTCTTCACCCTCCTCATCCACACTTTCAAAGTGGGAGGAATCGGAAAGATCGGCCTTGCTGCCCTCTTCTCCACAGATTCTCCTCGCTTCCTCCTCCAGCACATTTTCCTCCAGGGCCTCAGCAGTTTCAGGACTAACCTCTGGAGCAGGGTCAGAAGCTACCCCTGCCACATGGGAACTCTCCAGTTCCCTGCTCCTTCTGCGATTAGCCTCCCGCTTCAGCTTGGCGGGACTTTTCCTCTTCACTGACCCTGTTGCACCTTCACCCGCACTCGTGCCCTCCCCAGCTGAGGCAACATTACTGCTCTCCCCAGCCAAGGTGACAGTTGCCCGGGCAAAAGCGCTAGGACAACGGCTGAAAGGGTGTCCTAAGACACCACACAGATGACACCGGATCTGCCTACAGGATGCGGCAAGATGACCTACCCCACCGCACAGTGCACAGACCTGCACGGTACAAGCTGCGCTAAAGTGGGTGGGGCTGCCACATCTGTGACAGACCTTGGGCTGCCCCTGGTAGAAAACTTGGATTCTGTCTCTCCCAAGAAAAGCAGCTGATGGGATGTGGGCAACAGTGCTCCCCGAACGCTTCAGTTTGACGGAAAACGTCCAGGCCCCAGACCAGATCCCATGTTCGTCATAGTTCTTTTTTGGCATGTCCGTCACATCCCCATATCGGCTGAGCCAGGTCATGATGTCATAGCAAGATAGTGACTCGTTACGTGTCAATACGGTCACTTTCTTGGCCAGATTCTGACGGGATATCGCCTTTACGGCGAAATCCCGCCAGCCGGGCTCACTCTTCACCACCTCATAGTTCGACCAGAAGAGTTCCAAACCCTCCGGCCGAACGAAGCTGATGTCAAATTCGGAAGTACCGTAGGGGTGGATCAGGGCAAAGATGTCACTTGCCCTGAATTCCATCCGGAGGAGGAGCTCAACCACCTTACCCCGAGGCGGACACGCATCTTCGCCCCTCCACACTAAACGGACCACATTCCTACGGCCACTTTCCTGCCCGGATGTCGGGAGGGACCAGACCACATCCCCGTTTTGTTCTCGGAAGGCGCCTAAGCCGTGTCTTTCTATCCAAAAAGACAGGTCAACCTCACCCCTCCCCTCTACATGGATTGACCTGTCTCCCCTACGTAGAGCCTCCAGGAGGCGCTGTTGCAAGTGACCCCCAGAGCCAGATGGAGATGGGGATCCCCCTGATCCCCCGGCAGTGACGCTGGCATAGCTTCTGGGAGAAGCAGCCACTACCGGGGGGGCAGTCGAACCAGGACCTGACCCAGATCCCAAACCAGGACCCTTGTTCTTAGCTGAGGTGTCAGTCAAACCTCTCTCTGGCATTCCACTACCACTCCTCACCTGCATTCCACTTGCACCCCTCTCTTGCACTCCACTTACACCCCTCTCTTGCACTCCACTTGTACCCCTCTCTTGCACTCCACTTGTACCCCTCTCTTGCACTCCACTTGTACCCCTCTCTTGCACTCCACTTGCACCCCTCTCTTGCACTCCACTTACACCCCTCTCTTGCACTCCACTTGTACCCCTCTCTTGCACTCCACTTGTACCCCTCTCTTGCACTCCACTTGTACCCCTCTCTTGCACTCCACTTGTACCCCTCTCTTGCACTCCACTTGCACCCCTCTCTTGCACTCCACTTGCACCCCTCTCTTGCACTCCACTTGCACCCCTCTCTTGCACTCCACTTGCACCCCACTTGTACCCCTCTCTTGCACTCCCCTTGCACCCCTCTCTTGCACTCCCCTTGCACCCCTCTCTTGCACCCCACTTGCACAACCCTCATCCACACTGCTACTACAACTCCTCCCATGCGCACTACCATAACTCACACTCTGGACATTACCATTTTTCCACACATTTTTGCTCTCACTTTCACTCTTGCCTACACTCTGTATATTACAGGCTGGGCTGGCTGGGTCTATTGCATTATGTATAAGGGTCGCCGGTTTCAGGACTAAGGTTGCATTTCCAGTCTTCTGGGGTGCAGACACAGGCTCCGCCTCTGATATGGATGGCCCCGCCCCCTCAGACGAAGTCATGGATTTTGGCAGGAGCTGTCCCTCCGGACGCACTCCTGCCCCGCCTACTGCAGCTGACGTGCAGGGAACCTCCCCCTTTACAGGTGAGTGCCCCGCAGCGCCAGAAACGGTACCAACCGCACATAGGGGACCGCCCCCTAAACCACCAAGGTCCGGTGCCCGGACACTCCCCCCCCTCACAGGGGAGTGCCCTGCAGCGCCAGGACTTGTACCGCTCACTTCAACCCGGGGACCGCCCCCTGAACGGGAGAAACTGCCGCCATTTTCTGGTGCCTGGACACCCTCCCCCCTCACAGGAGGGTGCCCTTTATTTTCTATAGCACCCGCGGACATTTTGGGTGCACTACTGTATCCCCCATGCTGGCCCCGTTCCACTACAGAAACGGGGTCTGGCAGATTGGGGGACCCAGCACCCTGAACTGACTTCTCAGCCAGCCCAGACTGCTGGAGGGGAGAAAACACAAACTTTATCTGCCCTTCAGTTTTTTTCCTCTTCTTGCCCTTTTTTTTATTCCTCCTCTTCTCCTCTGGGCCCAGATCTTCTCCAAAAGAAAAATTTTCCAGACGGGTGGGGGACTCCTGCATCACAATCGCCCGCAGGAGACCCCCATCCGCCAAGCCGCTGCCTTCACCACAGTCACTGCCATCACCGTCCTCATCCTCGCTGGAGGGAGGTAAGGCCACCTGAGCTGCCATTATGTAGTCCTCACTCAGGGTAAGTGGGGGGTCAGGGGCAACATTGGTGGCACCAACAGAACCCATGTCCATATCCCCCCCACTCACATTGCCCTCCTCACCTCCATCACCTTCCTCCATCTCCTCCTCCTCGCTCTGGAAGTCATCATGCAGTTTTTCTGAACCTCTGGAGGCACGCATGTTGGAGAACCTTTCCTTATTGATCAGCTTCTCACTGAGGAATCCAGCTCCAGCCACAATGTCCGACCTCAGCTGCACCAGATCCTCCACCTCTTTCTTTAATGATCTCACCTTTGCAGTGAATGCTGTCCTCTTGGTCTTGGCTGCTGTATCTGCCTGGTAAGACACAAGCTTCAGCTCTTCCCTCAGGCCTCTGAGCTGTTTGCCGAGTTGCTCATATTCTGCCATCTTAGCCTGGATTCTGGATCCGAAGGTAGCCAGGGATTCTCTGGGCCCCTTTACTCCCCATTGCTGGGGTTCAGAGGAACCAGACACCTTAGCCTTTCCTGCACTCCTTTGCCTGGAGACACTTTTGCTGGAAGCTTTGCAGCTTCCAGCAGGGGAGGGGGGGGGATGTTGTGGGTCCTGGCTGAACGCCTCACCCCATCCTGGCTACTGGCCGTCGCATGCTCCCTCACACTCCCAGCCGGCCATAAACGGGGAGTGGACGATGGAATTCTGGGGTCCATAGCAGGAAAAACCTACCCAGGCGCCTGCCACACACCTGGGTAGGGGCGGATGGAAACGCTGCTTCACTGGAAGTCTCTGGAAGTCACAGGAGCTCAGACACACCCAACCTCTCTCCAGAGCTGTACTCACTATTCTGCTGGTGGGGTCACTGTGTACATACATTACATTACTTATCCTGTACTGATCCTGAGTTATATCCTGTATTATACCCCAGAGCTGTACTCACTATTCTGCTGGTGAGGTCACTGTGTACATACATTACATTACTTATCCTGTACTAATCCTGAGTTATATCCTGTATTATACTCCAGAGCTGTACTCACTATTCTGCTGGTGAGGTCACTGTGTACATACATTACATTACTTATCCTGTACTGATCCTGAGTTAGATCCTGTATTATACTCCAGAGCTGTACTCACTATTCTGCTGGTGATATGTACATACATTACATTACTGATCCTGATATATATCCTGTATTATGCTCCAGAGCTGTACTCACTATTCTGCTGGTGATATGTACATACATTACTGATCCTGTACTGATCCTGATATATATCCTGTATTATACTCCAGAGCTGTACTCACTATTCTGCTGGTGATATGTACATACATTACATTACTGATCCTGTACTATACTCCGGGTACAGTCAGGCCTCAGTCTGTGCAGTTTGCTGTGGTGATTTGCTGGTGTGCAGTTACCTGTATGTAGTAAATACTCTTCTTCAGTATTACAGGAGCTCATAATTCATAGTAAATCTGTAGGAAAATATTGTTAAGTAATTATATCTCAAAAATAAAAACCATCCCTTACCCACAATGCATATAATAGTTACCCCCTCCCCTTTCCTCTCTCCCTCTCATAATTTACAAATCTGTTTAACCTTTGTGTGGTTGCACTGCAGCGGCCACTGTGGGGGGGTGTGACCCAGAGCCGGGGGCTTGGTCGGGCAGCAGTGGGGCTGTCTGGCCACTGGGTCGTTACCCCTGTGGGTTTGGTGTTGCGGTGGTGGTGGCTGGCGCTTAGCACTATGCCAGTGTCAGGTTAGGGACCCACTCTAGATAGGCGGCCTTGACGTGGGTTTGGTGAGTGGGTTTGTACTTTTTGATCAAAATGTATAATAACAACTGGTTAGTTTTTTTAATTCATGCTGAGAAGCAAATAGATCAAAATACAAATGGTGGATGTGCGGCTGGGTTTATTTTTCTCTATTTTTGTTTTACAATCGGTTCAACCCCCCTTAACGACGCAGGACATATATTTACGTCCTGCGCCGGCTCCCGCGATATGAAGCTGGATCGCGCCGCGATCCCACATCATATTGGGTCAGTCCCGGCGCTCATCAACAGCCGGGACCCGCGGCTAATACCACACATCGCCAATCGCGGTGATGTGCGGTATTAACCCTTTAGAAGCGGCGGTCAAAGCTGACCGCCGCTTCTAAAGTGAAAGTGACCCGGCTGCTCAGTCGGGCTGTTCGGGACCGCCGCGGTGAAATCGCGGCGTCCCGAACAGCTGACCGGACACCGGGAGGGCCCTTACCTGCCTCCTCGGTGTCCGATCGCCGAATGACTGCTCCGTGCCTGAGATCCAGGCAGGAGCAGTCAAGCGCCGATAACACTGATCACAGGCGTGTTAATACACGCCAGTGATCAGCATGAGAGATCAGTGTGTGCAGTGTTATAGGTCCCTATGGGATAATAATGATCAGTATAAGAGATCAGCGTGTGCAGTGTTATAGGTCCCTATGGGATAATAATGATCAGTATAAGAGATCAGCGTGTGCAGTGTTATAGGTCCCTATGGGATAATAATGATCAGTATAAGAGATCAGCGTGTGCAGTGTTATAGGTCCCTATGGGATAATAATGATCAGTATAAGAGATCAGCGTGTGAAGTGTTATAGGTCCCTATGGGACCTATAACACTGCAAAAAAAAAAAGGTAAAAAAGAAGTGTTAAAGGTCATTTAACCCCTTCCCTAATAAAAGTAAAAATAAAACAGTGTAAAAAAAAATAAACATATGTGGTATCGCCGCGTGCGTAAATGTCCGAACTATAAAAATATAATTAATTAAGCCGTACGGTCAATGGCGTACGCGCAAAAAAATTCCAAAGTCAAAAAAAGCGGATTTTTGGTCACTTTTTATACCATTAAAAAATGAATAAAAAGTGAAAAAGTCCGATCAAAACAAAAATCATAGCGATAAAAACTTCAGATCACGGCGCAATAAATGAGTCCTCATACCGCCCTGTATGTGGAAAAATAAAAAGTTATAGGGGTCAGAAGATGACAATTTTTAACGTATAAATTTTCCTGCATGTAGTTATGATTTTTTCCAGAAGTGCGACAAAATCAAACCTATATAAGTAGGGTATCATTTTAACCGTATGGACCTACAGAATAATGATAAGGTGTAATTTTTTACCGAAATATGCACTGCGTAGAAACGGAAGCCCCCAAAAGTTACAAAATGGCGTTTTTTCTTCGATTTGGTCGCACAATGATTTTTTTTTCCGTTTCGCCGTGTATTTTTGGGTAAAATGACTAATGTCACTGCAAAGTAGAATTGGCGACGCAAAAAATAAGCCATAATATGGATTTTTTGGTGGAAAATTGAAAGGGTTAGGATTTTTAAAAGGTAAGGAGGAAAAAACGAAAGTGCAAAAACGGAAAAACCCTGAGTCCTTAAGGGGTTAATATAGTCTTGCCCAAATGAATACAGATTTTTAGTTATTTAGCTGTCGGAGGGATATAGAGGCCGTACAGTAGCTGCCGCAGGACGCTGGGTTTCTAGGCCGTCTGTTGCACATTTCGTATACAGACAGTTCAGACCATACTTGGGAGTTCGCATTACAGCTCGACACTCGTCCCCAGAAATGTGTGATAGACGCCGTTCTGTGCTTTTCATAGAAACTTGCTTCGGGGCGCAAACTTTAACGAAAAATCACCTCTCACCTTGACATGTTCGCAGTCTCCGGGTTTACTGTTTGTGTTGCGTACGTATCAGTGTAAGGTGTCGTAACTCTTGCACGTATGTAGAACTGCTCTTTCTCACCTGTGAACTTTCGAATACTTAAAAGTCAATAAAAGTAAATAATTTCGATGTATTGCACAAGGCAACTACATTCAGTACAGAATATTTCCCCCAGCACGTAAAGAATGTCGCTTTTCTTTATGTTACCAGTTACAAGCTCCTTTATGTCCCCAGCCTGGAGCCATTACGGAAGTTTATGACACTTAACTTTGGTTGTCTTGGGCCTTGTTCTTTTTGTTTTGTAAATATACAGTGGTCCCTCAAGTTACAATATTAATTGGTTCCGGGACGACCATTGTATGTTGAAACCATTGTATGTTGGGACCAGAACTCTATGGAAACCTGGTAATTGGTTCTGAAGCCCCAAAATGTCATCCAAAAATAAGAAAAAAAAGTGAGGATTAAAGAAAAATAAGTAGATAACTAATATAGATAAAGCAAATCCTTACATATAAAAGTAATAAAGATCTGCTGGGAGATGTAAATCACTGTCTATGTCAGTGTTTCCCAAGCAGGGAGCCTCCAGCTGTTGCAAAACTACAACTCCCAGCATGCCCGGACAGCCAAAGGCTGTCCGGGCATGCTGGGAGTTGTAGTTTTGCAACAGCTGGGGCCACCCTGCTTGGGAAACACTGGTCTATGTAGAGGACAGGAGCTTCTTCAGGGTCCTGTAAGTAAAAAAAAGTAATGGAGTCGCCCTCACCTGGTGTACAAAGGAGCAGCTAACCCTGGTACAGGTAAAGAGTACAGAACATGTAATACCTCCCTGTACTGTAGGGGGCGCTGCCAGACACCAGTCAGTGCATACACTTCAGTAATACAGGTAAAGAGTACAGAACATGTAATACCTCCCTGTACTGTAGGGGGCGCTACCAGACACCAGTCAGTGCATACACTTCAGTAATACAGGTAAAGAGTACAGAACATGTAATACCCCCCTGTACTGTAGGGGGCGCTACCAGACACCAGTCAGTGCATACACTTCAGTAATACAGGTAAAGAGTACAGAACATGTAATACCTCCCTGTACTGTAGGGGGCGCTACCAGACACCAGTCAGTGCATACACTTCAGTAATACAGGTAAAGAGTACAGAACATGTAATACCTCCCTGTACTGTAGGGGGCGCTACCAGACACCAGTCAGTGCATACACTTCAGTAATACAGGTAAAGAGTACAGAACATGTAATACCTCCCTGTACTGTAGGGGGCGCTACCAGACACCAGTCAGTGCATACACTTCAGTAATACAGGTAAAGAGTACAGAACATGTAATACCTCCCTGTACTGTAGGGGGCGCTACCAGACACCAGTCAGTGCATACACTTCAGTAATACAGGGGTTTTACCAGTGAATGCCCATTTTGATCGGTCGGTTCTTCCGGCCAATGACACGTTGCACAGATCTGGATTGTCCGTAGTATTGAATGTTGAGTCTGGTTTCAACTTACGATGGTCCAGAAAAGACCATTGTATGTTGAAACTATTGTATGTTGAGGCCATTGTAAGTTGAGGGATCACTGTAATAATGTAGAGCACTGTATAATTCATTGCATTCTTTGAGGCTGCGCTCTTTGTGAACCATGATGTATTAGGTAACCAGGGAAAGGGGTTATCCAGTCTAGAAAATGTATCCCCTATCCAAAAGGATAGAGGATAAGTGTAAGATGGCAGGGGGTCTGACTGCTGAGACCTCCCGCCATGAATGAAAACATTTTATGGGAGAATGTAATGGTACCGGTCCACGAAAAGATGCTCGGTAATACAGCAAGACAGTGACACAAAATATACGAAGAAATACCACAGAATGGTTGAAAAAGAAGTTTAGGTTATTAAATTCAAGGGTTCACTTTTTCTCCCTGCACTGTGGATGTTTACTCAATATTCTCAATAAAACGTGTATAGTACCACTGTGTGTATGTTATTAGTTTAGTTACATTGTGTTTGTCTCTAAGGGTAATTTCAAAGGGTTCACTTACTTATTTTGCAACTGTACATAGCTGATTCTTGACACTGTTCTGTAGGCTAGATACAAAGCATATATTGGGGAAAATTTGATTTAAAAAAAATAGTCATGATGATTTTGTGTAAGTTTGACTTTATTTCCCATGCTTCTTACATGTGTAGAATTAAGTGTTGTTTTTGAGGATGTTTTGCAGTTCATGCAGAAGACACAGGACCTGTGAGAAGTTGACATTTCTGCTAAAGTCAAATGAACCCGACACCTTTAGCAGGCTTATTTGACTGTCTAAGATGTATGACGGCTGCCCTTCTGATGGCGCTGACTGTGTTGTGTTACGCAGTGATGGCGCTGACTGTGTTGTGTTACGCAGTGATGGCGCTGACTGTCGTGTTGTGTTACACAGTGATGGCGCAGACTGTGTCATGTTGTGTTATGCAGTGATGGCGCTGTCTGTGTCGTGTTGTGTTACGCAGTGATGGCGCTGACTGTGTTGTGTTACGCAGTGATGGCGCTGACTGTGTTGTGTTGTGTTACGCAGTGATGGCGCAGACTGTGTCATGTTGTGTTACGCAGTGATGGCGCTGACTGTCGTGTTTTGCTATGCAGCGATGGCACTGACTGTGTTGTGTTACGCAGTGATGGCGCTGACTGTGTCATGTTGTGTTACGCAGTGATGGCGCAGACTGTGTCATGTTGTGTTACGCAGTGATGGCGCTGACTGTCGTGTTTTGCTATGCAGTGATGGCACTGACTGTGTTGTGTTACGCAGTGATGGCGCTGACTGTGTTGTGTTGTGTTACGCAGTGATGGCGCAGACTGTCATGTTGTGTTACGCAGTGATGGCGCTGACTGTGTTGTGTTGTGTTACGCATTGATGGCGCAGACTGTGTCATGTTGTGTTACGCAGTGATGGCGCTGACTGTGTCGTGTTGTGTTACGCAGTGATGGCGCTGACTGTGTCGTGTTGTGTTACGCAGTGATGGCGCTGACTGTCGTGTTTTGCTATGCAGTGATGGCACTGACTGTGTTGTGTTATGCAGTGGTGGCACTGACTGTGTTGTATTATGCAGTGGTGGCACTGACTGTGTTGTGTTATGCAGTGATGGCGCTGACTGTGTTGTGTTGTGTTACGCAGTGATGGCGCTGATTGTGTTGTGTTGTGTTACGCAGTGATGGCGCTGACTGTCGTGTTGTGTTACGCAGTGATGGCGCTGACTGTCATGTTTTGCTATGCAGTGATGGCACTGACTGTGTTGTGTTATGCAGTGATGGCACTGACTGTGTCGTGTTGTGTTACGCAATGATGGCGCTGACTGTCGTGTTGTGTTACGCAGTGATGGCACTGATTGTGTTGTGTTGTGTTACGCAGTGATGGCACTGACTGTGTCGTCTTGTGTGGCATGGTGGAGTTTCAGTGCCCAACCCTATTGTTCTCAGAGGAATATGCTGGCCCTGGAGCTTTCCATAGAGGAAACATGAACATTCAGCCGTAAGGAACGTTTATGTGTATTAGGAGGCCGGGAGACATAACTGTGTTCTGTGAAGTGCAGAGCAGCTCAGGTAGATTATGAGAGATGAACAAAGTCCAGTGCTGTAAATCAACAGATGTTTATTCCAGTCTAAAATGCAAGATACAAAACACGGTTAAGAAAATCTGACACATTTCAGGTGCACTTAGCACCCTTACTCATACTTAAATCAAGTTAGCAAAGTCCTATTTAAATAGGAGTCATGTGATATATCTGGACCAATCACATTAACCCCTCATAACCCCTTTTAGTATCCGATGCCCTTCTTTATACAGTAACACAGTAATACTACCATCCATACATGGTTTATCTTCTGCTCAGACCTGACATTCAGACTCCAGTTTTGAATCAGCTCCTCTCTGAGCCGTATACGATGCCATAATCCCACAACATATTAGGATAACAATCAGGTGTGAGGAGGTTGAACTTCAGTTTTGAGATGACACATAGACGGCAAGTTTGTCAGACAAGCTTGGTCATATTACAATCAGGTTCGTGGTAATTGTCTCCGCACTCAAATATTTTGGGGCAGTGCCAATGACAGTCTAATGTACATGGAGTATTCAGCAGACACCCTTCTGGGGAGTGGAATTGTCAGGTTGGATTTTACCATTTGATCGATTTGTCGATCCCTTATATAGGGAAGTAATGTACATGAACCAGATACAGTGACAGAGGCCATCGCATGTTGAAGGCAGCATCAACATACGATGCTTTTGTATGTCGGGGCCATCGCATAAATGGCTATCGTGCAGCGCAGACTGCTTCAGCTGCCACCGGATAGCCGTTTACGGTGCCCCGTGTGCTCCGCTGACGATCACTTACCTGTCCTCGGGGCTTCGGTGCATCCTCTTCGGGATCCCCTTCATCGTCGGCGCTCTCCATCGTCGTCATCATGTCGCTGCGCACGCCGTCCCGTCATCCAATAGGAGCGGCGTGCGTAGCGACGTGATGGCGGCGACGGAGAGCGAGGATGCCGGGGAAGCAGAGGCCTTGCCGGAGCGTCGGGGACACCCGGGGACGCGGCGACAGCGATGGAAGGCGACATCCAGGGCAGTGGTGACGAGCGGTGACGCTCCGGAGCGGCGGGGACAGGTGAGTACAACTTCCTATACCAGTGGTCTTCAACCTGCAGACCTCCAGATGTTGCAAAACTACAACTCCCAGCATGCCCGGACAGCCGTTGGCTGTCCGGGCATGCTGGGTGTTGTAGTTTTGCAGCATCTAGAGGTCCGCAGGTTGTAGACCACTGTCCTATACTTTACATTGCACGGATCCCTCAACATACGATGGTTTCAACAAACGATGGTCCATTTGGAAGGGATTACCATCGTATGTTGAGGGACCACTGTACTGTATATATTTAAAATACGATGAATAGATATTTCCATGAATACAATAACATGCGGTGAAGATAACCTGGGCCATGAGAATTTGCCTCTCATAGGACGTAAGGAAATGAATACAATGATATAGTGGCAGAGGTCAAGTAGGAGACAAACACTTGGGAAAAGTAAGGAACCCGAATGTCATCACTTGAGTGTTAAATAGCCTAACCACACAAGTGCTTGTTCATGTAGACGGCCATTGATGTATAGAATTAGTAGACAACTCGGACCTAAGGATCTAAACTCCACAGATCAGTAGTACAAGCAAATATAAGAAACTCTGTAAGATATCTTCTGAAACAAAAAAATGCTTCTTTCTCCTGTTATCACTTATTAGCACACTTATCCGCCCCTCCTGCTGCTCAAATCTTTTTTCTGAAAATAAGCCCAGCTGTATCCTGTGACTTCGAGACGAGTAATACAAGTCTATGAAAGAGGGAGCTCCGCCCACCAGCTCTGGGAGAACTGCAAATTAGAGATAAAGCCTGCATAGCAAAAATCTGCTGAAAAAATACCATATACAGTAGAATTGTCCAATTGCAGACACTCATGGGGAAAATAAGTGTCCGCTATTGAGAGATGCCCCCTAATGGGGGAAAAAAGGCTCAAAAATCTTTCTAAATGACCAAATACTGTCCTGTACTCACTCCAGAGTGTAATTATAAAACTTGCCATATTACAGTAGAATCTACAAGTGAAGTTTAATCACCCCTTATCAACCCCCTGTACCATTTCATCACCCCACCGTGCCTTTTTATTCCCCCTCTTGATCCCTCCAATTACACTTTATTCCCCCCCCCCTTGAATTCTGTGTCATTTAATTCCCCCATTTATTTCCCCTGTGCCAAATCATACCCCGCCCCCACACACACTCCTTGTGCCACATCACTTTCCCCCTCCCGTCCTCCCCCTGTTGTTTTTCCTATCTGGCCTGCAGGCTCAGGTGCAGGGGCTCTCAGCGAGGGTGACATTCTCCTGACTTCCTCTGTGCTGCACTCACTGAAAGGCTGTGAGCAGCGACGGCTGCCAGCAGTGACTCGTCAGTGCCCACAGCCACCGCTACTCTCAGTAAGTGCAGTACAGAGGATATCAGGAGAATGTCAGACTCACTGAGAGCCCCTGCACCTGAGCCTGCAGGCCAGGTAAGAAGAATAACAGGGAGGAGGGAAGGGAAAAACTGATTTGGTACAGTGGGGAATAAAGTTGCACAGAGGTAGGATAAAGGGGGAAAAGAAATGGCACCGGGCATGGTAAAGAGGGGGTGATAAATTTGCACAGAGGGTAATAAAGGGGGAAACAGCACAGGGGGGATCAAGGGGAAATTATTTTGCACAGGGGGTAATAAGGGGGGCAGCCCTGTGTACAAGGTAGGGCCGGCACATAAGCCTGGTTGTCCCCTATTGGGAGTGTTTGGTCCCCTTTTGGATGTGTCCACACCCGCTATTGGGAGTGTCCCCTATTCAGAGGGTGCAAATACATTAAAGGGGTACTTTGCCCCTAAACATCTTATCCCCCACGATCTCCCTGCTGCACCCGGCGTTCGTTTAGAGCGTCAGGTACAGCGTCGGTGGCTCGTGACATCACGGCAAAGCCCCCTCAATGCAAGTCTATGGGAGGGGGTGTGACGGCCATCATGCCCCCTCCCATAGACTTGCATTGAGGGGGCTTGGCCGTGACTTCACGAGCCTCCGCCCCGCATCACCAGTCATCTGGCATGGAGCAAAGTTCACTCAGTTCACTGGATGTCTGGGGTGCCACAGCCAAGTTCACGGGGGTCCTCAGCAGCGGTATTCCCACGATCAGACATCTTATCCCCTATCCTTCGGATAGGGGATAAGATGTCTATGTGCAGAGTACCCCATTAAGTCTTATGGGACTCTACCAGTGAATAAAACATTGTCCTCTATTGGGAGGTGTCCACTAAGGGAGATTTTACTGTACAAGTTATATGGTGGCCAGAAGTAGTGCTGCTCCTCATGATCACATACAGGACAAAAAAGTTTTCCAGCGGAGTACCCCTTTAACTAAATAAGTCTCTGATGATGCGCCCATAAAGATGAGTTAATTACATACATGTCTGTGTTTTTTCTTTACATTTTAAGATGAGAAAATCTTAATTTAAATTCAATTAGAAGTTATAAGGCAGAAGTTAGGGAAGCTGTAGGTAGCGTTGAAGAGATCCCATCACACTGAGGAAGTTGTGGGCACAAGTAAGTTGGCTGCAAAATATAAATGTTATTGAGGAAGATGTCATTATTTATATAGGTGGAGAGATTTCTTGATTAGTAAGAACCAGATTACAAAAGGAGAACCATGAATTTGGAGAAATGTCACCTGATTCTGGCAGCAGGAGAGAAAACCACAAAATATCTGCAAATCAGTGGGAACCGAGAAATACAAAACTCAAACAATTGCTATTATTCATATAACATGACAAATGCAAACCCTCCGAAACATGAGAAGAACTGGTCTCCGAGGCACCAAAACTAAAGCACAACTGGCATTGTTTGGCCATGACTGTGAAATACAGTATCTTAAAGGGGTACTTGATTTTTTTTTTTTTTTTTTTTTTTTTTAAATCATCTGGTGCCAGAAAGTTAAACAGATTTGTAAATCACTTCTATTAAACAATCTTAATCCTTCCAGTACTTTTTAGGGGCTGTATACTAAAGAGAAATCCAAAAAAGAAATGCATTTCCTGTGATGTCCTGACCACAGTGCTCTCTGTTGTCCATTTTAGGAACTGTCCAGAGAAGCATATGTTTGCTATGGGGATTTTCTCCAGTTCCTAAAATGGACAGCAGAAGTCAGTAGAGAGCACTGTGGTCATGACATCACAGGAAATGCATTTCTTTTTGGATTTCTCGCGGAGGCCTACATGCCCCCTCCATGTATCCCTTATAGATACATGGAGGGGGCGTGTCTGCCACGGCTTCCTGCTGGGGACAACACAGCGCTTCCTCCAGACTGCCGTGACCCCGTACAGGAGATCACGGGGGGCCCCAGGGGGTCCGACCCCCTCGCGATCTATAACTTATAGTTATATTGCACTACAGTTCTCCTTTAAAGTAACAAACTTAACCCTTCAGATACTTATCAGCTGCTGTATGCTCCAGAGGAAGTTGTATAGTCCTTTCCAGTCTGACCACAGTGCTCTCTGCTGCCACCTCTATCCATGTCAGGAACTTTCCTGGGAAGGAGAGGTTTGCTATGGGGATTTGCTCCTACTCTGGACAGTTCCTGACACGAACAGAGGTGGCTGGAAAGAACTAAGCTATCAGTTGTAATCTATGGTAAAACCTGGATGTAAGTGTTCAGTTTCCCTACAGTGCCCCCACAGGGGAAACTAGGTATTAACACAAGACCCATTCCCGTTAATGAATTGTCTAGGTCAGTGCTTTCCAAATCAGGGTGCCTCCGGCTGTTGCAAAACCACAACTCCCAGACATGCCCGGACAGCCGAAGGCTGTCCGGGCATGCTGGGAGTTGTAGTTTTGCAACAGCTAGAGGCACCCCGGTAAGGAAACACTGCTCCATGTATGACAGATCATCCAGACAAAGAGGAACTGAACAAATGAGGAGAATTCTATACCAGAATTGGGTTTTCTACAACTGGACAACCCCTTTACGAGAAGATGACAACTGAAGACTTCTATTTCCTGGTGGTCGCTTTTGTTGAAACGCCGTCTTGTTTCCCAGACGTTGCATAAATGCACTTTTTCCCCTTACATTTTGGATATGCTCCAAGCACAGATCAGACAACATTCCCACCATTATTTGGTGCTTTCCCAGCTTGCAGTATACTGTAGTAACCTTGGGAAGAGCCAGGTCCCTGCAGGGTAAATCTGAAGAATAGCTCCTCAGTTATATCTTTTTTAGTTCTCATTGCCCTGTAGGGTAAATACGAGATTGTTAGTCAGCTGCGTTTTCAGACTTCTCTTCCTTCCTGATACTAAAATTACATAAACGCGCAACAAACACAATGCACAATGGATACGGCGCTAGAAGGCTTCATGTATCCGAGCACATCTACGTGTGACGGCACTCTTGTGACTTGCTGGGGACCAGGCTTTTGCTGGGCCCCCATGAATGGCTATCCATTCTACATGTGTCAGCAACTGAGAATTTCCTTCCTAAGCAGAAATGTATATTTTGTATAATAATGAGGATTCTGACATCCCGGGAAAGGATGTGCCGCTGTACAAACAACCACATGACCCAGGACGCGATCTCCACCCCCTCCCCCCTTTTTACGTCATTTACTTAATTCTGGATATATTTTCCATTACTCTGCTCGATTCGTTTGCATCAATCTTATTTTAGGAGACAGCAGTTCCTACGTGTGAAGAGACTGATACTAGGACGGGACACTCCAAGAGCAAGACCATTTACCCGCGTGTCACTACAGAAGTATTTCCCAACCAGGGTGCTTCCAGCTGTTGCAAAACTACAACTTGCAGCTGAACTGTGATTCCAGAGTTTTCCGAACTTCATGTTGGTGACATCCTTTTTAGACATGTATAGTTTGGTGACACACGCTGTACCGTCAATTGCACATATCACGTCGCACATCCTACGACCAGTATTCAGTATCAGCATTACAAATGTGGCTGCTACCCCATGTGCCATTTCATCACCTCCTTGATCACCCCTGTGCCACTTCATTCCTTTCCCTCATTATCCCCTGTGCCCCTTCATATCCCTATTTCATCACCCCCTGTTCTATTTTATTTCCTACCTTCATCATCACTCCGTGTCCTTTCCTCCCCCCCCCTTATCATCCCCTATGCCACCTTATTCCCCAATTGACCCTCTTGTGCATCTTCATTCCCCCTTATCTCCCCCTCTGCCACTTCATTCCTCTCCCTTATCATTCCCTGTGACACTTCATTCCCCGACTTCATCACCCCCTGTGCCATTTCATTCATCCCCCTTATCACCCCCATGCCACCTTATTCCCCAATTCACCCCCATGCCACCTTATTCCCCAATTCACCCCTGTGCCACCTTATTCTCCAATTCACCCCTGTGCCACCTTATTCCACCCTTTATCCCCCCCCTGTGCCACTTCATTCACCTCCTTCATTCCCCCTGTGGCTCTGGTGCAGGCTCGGCGTGGGTCTGACGAGTGACATCCTCCCGTCCCCGATGCAACGTCAGGAGCGTCACGCATATGTCCCGGTGCATTGCAATAGAATGAGATTTGCCTTCGGACGAGATGCTCCGCCTCCATCACATCCTATTGGCTCACACTTGTCACGTGATATATTTAACCGTCACATATCGATGCGCACAGCAGTCTCAGTTTGGCTATCACAGGGAGAGGATCTCCTCTCCCTGTGATAGCTGAAGCTGCACAGAGCTGCACCGAGCTCGCTAACTTACAACCTACACTAATCTACGGCTACGCTACCTACCTACTTCCCTACGCTATTTGCGTAGTGCTGCGCATGCGCATTACTGCTTTAGCTGCGCAGTACTACTTTACCTGCACCCGATGCTCTACTTTCTGTTCCCCGCTCCCTGAGCATTAACGGGGGACGGGGAGTAGAGCTTCAGGCGTGGGGTGTAGTTAGCGCTGGCGGGAGGCTCGCTGACAGCGCTATCGGGCATAGGGATCCCGATAGCGCTGTGGATCTATCGCGCTCGCTGGGAGACAAAGCTGATGATAGCGCTATCGAGCATAGGGATCCCGATAGCGCTGTAGATCTATAAGTAAATGTAAATGTATGAGCCGTATGAGCTGAGCAAATGTATGAGCTTCTGTGGCCCGATTCCGCTCTCGGAATCGGGCCACAGAGCCTATGAGAGCTCCGTGCAGCTTCAGCTATCACAGGGAGAGGAGATCCTCTCCCTGTGATAGCCAAACTGAGACTGCTGTGCGCATCGATATGTGACGGTTAAATATGTCACGTGACAAGTGTGAGCCAAAAGGATGTGATGGAGGCGGAGCATCTCATCCGAAGGAAAATCTCATTCTATTGCAATGCACCGGCAGCCACCTCAGCCTACGAATATAAAGTGGTCACGGCACTGGCTGCCAGTTCAAGATCAGCAGCACGGGCAGTTCCCACTTAAGAACAGTGACCAGTGGCGGCTGCTCCTGGGATGGGATGGTCCCATGGCACACCTGGGGACTGCAGCCTACACACTAATGTGGAAAGCACCGTACTAGAATATAGAAACTATTTTCTCACCAGTTTCAATCATCTCATCTGCTGTCCGGGTGGGATTACAAGTACCAGCCCTGTTCCCGTGTCCACCTCAGTGGTCAACACACAAGGATAGCAACAAACCATAGTAAGAAAATCCTAACTGTACCCAGGTCTCTTCAGTTCCCTTATATGCTTGAGAGTCCTGCTCCCCCTCCCACCAATACAGAAAGCCTGAGAGTCCTGCTCCCCCTCCCACCAATACAGAAAGCCTGAGAGTCCTGCTCCCCTCCCACCAATACAGAAAGCCTGAGAGTCCTGCTCCCCCTCCCACCAATAGAGAAAGCCTGAGAGTCCTGCTCCCCTCCCACCAATACAGAAAGCCTGAGAGTCCTGCTCCCCCTCCCACCAATACAGAAAGCCTGAGAGTCCTGCTCCCCTCCCACCAATACAGAAAGCCTGAGAGTCCTGCTCCCCCTCCCACCAATAGAGAAAGCCTGAGAGTCCTGCTCCTCTCCCACCAATACAGAAAGCCTGAGAGTCCTGCTCCCCCTCCCACCAATAGAGAAAGCCTAAGAGTCCTGCTCCCCTCCCACCAATACAGAAAGCCTGAGAGTCCTGCTCCCCCTCCCACCAATACAGAAAGCCTGAGAGTCCTGCTCCCCCTCCCACCAATAGAGAAAGCCTGAGAGTCCTGCTCCCCCTCCCACCAATACAGAAAGCCTGAGAGTCCTGCTCCCCCTCCCACCAGTACAGAAAGCCTGTGAGTCCTGCTCCCCCTCCCACCAATACAGAAAGCCTGTGAGTCCTGCTCCCCCTCCCACCAATACAGAAAGCCTGAGAGTCCTGCTCCCCCCTCCCACCAATACAGAAAGCCTCAGAGTCCTGCTCCCCCTCCCACCAATACAGAAAGCCTGTGAGTCCTGCTCCCCCTCCCACCAATACAGAAAGCCTGTGAGTCCTGCCTTCCCTGCCCACCAATACAGAAAGCCTGTGAGTCCTGCCCCCCCTCCCACCAATACAGAAAGCCTGTGAGTCCTGCCTTCCCTGCCCACCAATACAGAAAGCCTGTGAGTCCTGCTTCCCCTCCCACCTATACAGAAAGCCTGTGAGTCCTGCCTTCCCTGGCCACTCATAGCCTGCCCCCCCCCCCCCCCCCTCCACCCCCAACCACTGATAGATGAAAACTTTAATCTACCCACCGGCAGTTCTTCCTTTATGAACACTCATACAGAGAAGCTGTCACTCACTGTGGGCGAGGGGAGTGTGACTCACAGGCTTTCTCACTGAGCCCTAGAAGCGTTTTTTTTTATTCATGAAAATACTGATAACTCATGGAAAACTGTATCCCTCCCCCGAGATCGGTGTCTCCCCATCTTCCCCGCACTGTCCTCAATTAAAAGAAATGACAGAAATTACTTTAATCCCCACATGCAAAGCCAAAGCTACAGTCACTAAAAAATTGGGAAAAAATCCTAAATAGTAAAAGCAAAATAAAGTCTGAAATGTATATATATATATTTCAGACTTTATATTGTTTTTACTGTGGTAGCCCTTGGGGGGATATAATACAGTGGGGGTGTTGCTTCGGTATATGAGGGCTTAATTTAACCCCTGTCACTCGTGACGCTAGGGTGAGGGTTAATACGCTGAGGTAATTCTTCGGCCTATCGCCACCCTTCCCAGAAACGATAGGTGCGTGCTTAAATGAATGAAGGTCCACAATAGGGATGAACTTGAACTTGCATAAACTTTACTGAAGTACTTGCGGTACATCCAATTAACAGTAACAGTCTTAGTAATACAGTCTCTATACAGCTCAGCAATGATTGACAGATGCTGCGGACCATTGACTTATCCAAGGATTAATAGAATTAGGATTTGTGCAGAGATCCGTCTGGATTTAGGGGTCCGTTTAGGTCCGGTGATCTTGCGAAGTTAACAGGGATTGAGATAACTCACAGTTTTGTATGAATGGCTGTTGACGCAAGGCTTGGGCCTAGTCACTGCGGAAGATAGCTGCGCAGATCCTCCTCTATCAGCAGCGCAGGAACAAGAGAGAGATTAATGGCCGCCACTGCCTTATATGGGCAGGGCCGTTTTGGATTGGTCTGTGTCAGCTGTCACTCACCGTTACAAGGCATGGTGGGTGAACACGTCACTGGGACCTCCTAAGGTCCTAAAGCAATATATACTGCTTATATAACTGTATAAATATCATATAGAACTATTATATATCTAGTGAGTAAGTGAGAGGTGACAAGGGGAAGACTAGAAAAGAGGGACCCCGACGTCCTAGGGACTCTGACTATGGGGACCACTACACAGGTAACGTATAAAATACGGTACCGGGACACCACATTACTATTTAGGATTTTTTCCTAATTTTTTAGTGACTGACCATTGTATAATCTGAAGGTCAGCAAAAGTAACTGAATGCTTTGTGGTCAATTCTGCAGTGGAAATTCCACAGCCAAAAATCTGCTGCGGACAGCCGCGGAGGAGCCGTCACCTTTCAAACACGCCGCGGGAAACCCACAAATAAATCCGTTGTTTATTTTGTTACCATTGACTTCAAAGAGTATGCAGAAAATCCACAAATCTGCTACTATTGCAGATTTTCTGCTGACCCATTGAAATCTATAATGACAAATACACTGCAGCAAATCCGTACAAATGCCGCCCTAAGGGTCTATTCACACGGGTGAAATTTCCTCACCAATTCCACTTCTGTTTCCTTGGGTGGTTTCTGGCTTGTGCGGATTTTGTGTGGGATTGGTGCGGAATTGATGTGGAAATTCTGCATGCGGAAATTCAGAAATGGCTATTGGGCTTCCAAATGAGGCAGAATTCTGCCCGTGTGAATAGACCCTAAGGGGCTGTTCAAATCCCACTTGGCTGCACCCTGTACACATGCACTGGGTTGCCCTAGAAAAGGTTTGGCCTTTTCTACCAAAGAACTCCAATTGTTAGTTTATCCCAGTGTCTCCCAACCAGTGTGACTCTAGCTGTAGCAAAACTACAACTCCCAGCATGCCACCGCATTCTCTCCCGGCTCTGTGTCACGTGACCTGGACAGACTCTTAATGTAAGCCTATGGGCCTGTCCAGGTCTCACAGACACAGAGTGGGGGAGAGAAGGACTCATTCTTGTCAATGGTCGGGGTCGGAACACTCCTAGGTCATGTGAATTTTTTTTTCCGGTAAAAGGTACACTTTAAATAATCTTTAATTTCCAGGGCTACACCCCCTATGAGGTCCTCAGTTGCACTAATGGTAGAAAACAGAAGGAAGACAAAAAAAACGGGGCGCTCTCTCGTATGCTGTCGTAAGATGGAAAAAGGGGGGGGGGGCCTGGGGACACAGAGGGCCACTGCCTGACAGGACAGGAAGGTACGGGGAAACACCATCCCGTACTGGGCCACTACATATATACGAACAGAGAAAAGCCATCACCGATTTCTTGATGATCCAAGCAGATAGGGGGACTCCCCTGTGTAACTTCAATGTGAACCAGTGGCAGCTCATACGGGACACCTGCCGTATTCTGAGGCCCTTTGAGGAAGCCACATTATTTGTGAGTCGCCTGGATTACTCCATGAACGACGTAATTCCACTCCTACATTTCCTACAACAAATGATTGAAACCACGGCTGGTCGCGGCAATGGAGACTTTGCGCCTACATCTGAAGGCTACATGAGCCCTATGGGGGCTGAACTGGAGGAGGATGATGAGGGGCCGAGCGGAATACAGTTTAGGTTGGATGAGATGGCCGGTGTTTCTAGTCTTCGGACAGGAGAGGAGGAGCAGGAGCAGCCAGAGGAGCTGGAGGGTTATTACTAGGGAGGCGAGACAGAGGACCCAGATACACCGTGGCAGTATGCAGTGGAGATGGAGGCAGGTAGTCCCTCTGAGTCACTGGCGCAAATGGCACGATGCATGCTCAGTTGCTTGCGTAGTGACCACTGAATTGTCACCTTTCGTCAGCGGGATGACTTCTGGATCTCCACCTTATTGGACCCTCGCTACCGGCACAAAATGGAGGCCTTTTTTACACCCACTGAGAGGGAGGACAAACTGACCTACTACAGAGAGATTCTACGTAGTCAGTTGGCCGATGCCTATTGGCCACATGGTCCATCCACTTGCAGGTCTGACTCGGGGGGGACTTTGCGCTCACCTTCCACTGCCATGGCTACTGGAGAGGGGTGGGGTGGCAGGAGCAGTACATCAGCTACATCAGCAGCAGCCTGAGTCTACAGTCACTGATGAGTAGCTTTCTTCACCCGCATAGTGAAGCAACTCATCAACAGCAGGTAGACCTGGAGCAGGACCTGAACCAGCAGGTGGTGACATACCTTGACATGACCCTGCCAACAACCATTGAAGATCCGCTGGACTTCTGGGCAGCCAAACTTGATTTGTGGCCGCAACTAGCAGAGTTTGCCCTGGAAAAGCTGTCCTGCCTGGCCAGTAGTGTGCCAACAGAGCGGGTGTGTAGTGCGGCGGGGGCCATAGTCACCCCAAGGAGAACCCGTCTGTCCACTAAAAATGTGGAGAGACTGACGTTTGTCAAGATGAATCAGGCATGGATGAGCCAGGATTTCCACCCACCAATGCCAGATGCCTCAGAGTAGATTGACCATGGTGCCACACCAACACTTCACAAATATGGAAAGTGCTAAATAGATTTAAGGTGCTGCTCCCCAGTTACAGACATTCCTTCGCATCAGACCACAACCAAGTATTGAGGATATGTATTAGTTAAAACTTAAGTTTTCAAAGGATAACATATATGTACCCAAAAATTTTTGAAATCAAACAAAAGGAAAGGTGTGCAAAAGAACACCATGTCCCACCTACACCACCAAGTATTGATGTGATGCAAAGACCTCTAAAAGGTGGAAGGGAACAACGTATGATCCATTGTAACCGGTGGGGGTAAAAACATCCCCTGTAAGGCCCTACTCTTGCATTATTAATTCCCTTCTTAGCAAGTGTTACTCGCCCTAAAATGGGCGGCTCCACACAGGAACCTCTCCCTATTTCCACCTACAAACACTGACATTTCACAGGGTTTTTAGGTGGAAATAGGCAGAGTTTCCTGTGTGGGGCCACCCTTTTAGGGCGAGTAACACTTGCTAAGAAGGGAATTAATAGGGCGAGAGTAGGGCCTTACAGGGGAATTTTTTTACCCCCACCTACTACAATGGACCATACGTTGTTCCCTTTCACCTTTTCGTGGAAAGTGTTACTCGTCTTAAAGAGGGCGGCCCACACAGAAACCTCTTCCTATTTCTACCTAAAAACCCTGGGAAATGGCAGTGTTTGTAGGTGGAAATAGGGAGAGGTTCCTGTGTGGGGCCGCCCTTTTTAGGGCGAGTAACACTTGCCAAGAAGGGAATTAATAGTGCGAGAGGAAGTTTTTACCCCCACCGGTAACAATGGACCATACGTTGTACCCTTCTACCTTTTGGAGGTCTTTGCATAAAATCAATACTTGGTGGTGTAGGTGGCACGTGGTGTTTTTTGCACACCTTTCCTTTTGTTTGATTTAAAAAAATGTTTGGGTCCATGTATTTTATCCTAAGAATATTATTAATTTAGTTAAGTTTTACGTAATGCATTTCCTCAATACTTACTTGTGCACGCTAACGCTTTTATAAAAGAGACTGTTTTCTTCTGCCTACCTGCCTCAGCTACTATTCTGATCCTGCCACCTGCCTGATGCCACACATCTGATACCAAGTTCTCCTCTTTTCACCCACCTTCGTCACTGGGTACTGGTATTGCCAACCACCCCCTACTATGTCACCGGGTCACTTTCAGGACTCCTGATGCTGCTGCCATCTCCAAGCTGTCTCATTCTGCCACATATTTTCTCCTCATGCTGATGCCAGCTCAGGCTGACTCATACTGCCACCATATGTTCTCCTCATGCTGATGCCAGCTGCAGCTTGTTTCATACTGCCACCGTATGTTCTCCTCATGCTGATGCCACTTCCAGGCTGTCTCATATTGCCACCATATGTTCTCCTCATGCTGATGCCAGCTCCAGGCTGTCTCATACTGCCATCATATGTTCTCCTCATGCTGATGCCAGCTCCAGGCTGTCTCATTCTGCCACATATGTTCTCCTCATGCGGCTGCCAGCTCCAGGCTGTCTCATACTGCCACCGTATGTTCTCCTCCTGCTGCTGCCAGCTCCAGGCTGTCTCATACTGCCACCATATGTTCTCCTCATGCTGATGCCACCTCCAGGCTGTCTCATATTGCCACCATATGTTCTCCTCATGCTGATGCCATCTCCAGGCTGTCTCATACTGCCATCATATGTTCTCCTCATGCTGATGCCAGCTCCAGGCTGTCTCATTCTGCCACCATATGTTCTCCTCCTGCTGCTGCCAGCTCCAGGCTGTCTCATACTGCCACCATATGTTCTCTTTATGCTGATGCCACCTCCAGGCTGTCTCGTACTGCCACCATATGTTCTCCTCATGCTGATGCCAGCTGAAGGCTGTCTCATAATGCCACCATATGTTCTCCTCATGCTGCTGCCAGCTCCAGGCTGTCTCATACTGCCACCATGTTCTCCTCATGCTGTTGCCAGTGCCAGGCTGTCTCATACTGCCACCATATGTTCTCTTCATGCTGATGCCACCTCCAGGCTGTCTCATACTGCCACCATATGTTCTCCTCATGCTGATGCAAGCTGCAGGTTGTTTCATACTGCCACTATATGTTCTCCTCATGCTGCTGCCACCTCCAGGCTGTCTCATTCAGCCCCTATATGGCCTTCTTATGCTTCCGCCACCTCCAGGCTGTGTCATTCAGCCACTATATAGTCTCCTCATTCTGCTGTTAACTCCAGGCTGTGTCATTCAGCCACTATATGGTCTCTTCATGCTGCCGCCTACTACAGGCTGTGTCATTCAGCCACTATATAGTCTCCTCAGGATTCCACCACCTCCAGGCTGTGTCATTCAGCCACTATATGGTCTACTCATGCTTCCACCACATCCAGGCTGTGTCATTCAGCCACTATGTGGTCTCCTCATGCTGCCGCCACCAGGGCCGGCATTAGGGCATGGCCAATCAGGCAATTGCCCAGGGCAAGTAGAAACTGATCCAGCACTTGGATAAAAAGTTGCAGCTTTATTTTGGTCCGAATCTATTTGCCCAGGGCCCCCGTCCTCAAGAGGGCCCACTGCAGCTGCTATAGTGTTTGTAGCTGGGGGAAGCAGTGTAGACCTGCAGCCAGCAGCATCCAAGATTGAGCCTCGCTGCAGAGTTCATTCACATAGTGCTGTCAGTGAGAGGCTCCTTTAACACCTCCCCGCTCCTCCCCCCCCGTCTCCTCCTCCTTCTGCTGTTAGGTGTCGCACAGTTTAGCTGCCTGTCGGCCGACAACGAGGTAGATAGTCTGTAGGCACCAGGAGGCATGAATATCTAGCAGCTCCTGAAGTATTTAATGCATCCAGCCAGCCTTTAATAAAAGTAAGTGGATGTAATGTGTAGATGTACATGTGTGATGTAAACAGTTAATCTGTTACATGTATTTGTGTATAGTGTGCTGTATGATATATGTGTGTGTGAGTATGTATGTGTTGTATGTATGCATGTGTATATATATATTTTTAATATATGTGATATACAGTGGTGCATCTGTCACTATCTGTCACTTGGCCTACATAAGGCCCAAACCTAGTGCAGCAAATATTGCAGCGGTGGCAAAATCTCATGGTGCTAACATTTGAGATATATATATATATATATATACATTGTTATGAGTGCTTCACAACCAGGGTGCCTCCAGCTGTATAGGCTGTTCAGGCATGCTGGGATTTGTAGTTTTGCAATAGCTGGGGCATCTTGACTGGGAAACACTGGTTTATGAATGTGTGTGTATATATCAATGTTTCACAACCAGGGTGCCTCCAGCTGTTGGAATACTACAAATCCCAGCATGCTGAGAGTTGTAGTTTTGCAACAGCTGGATACACTCTGGTTGGGAAATAAATAAATAAATATATATATATATATATATATATATATATATATATGAAGGAAAGAACAAGGTCCGGCACTAGGTTGCAGGTAAAAACTTCTTATTTCTTTATTTAAAGATTCTGCAGTACAGGGTAGAAAGTCTGACGCGTTTCGCTAAAGAGCTTAATCGTAGACTGAGTCTACGATTAAGCTCTTTAGCGAAACGCGTCAGACTTTCTACCCTGTACTGCAGAATCTTCAAATAAAGAAATAAGAAGTTTTTACCTGCAACCTAGTGCCGGACCTTGTTCTTTTCTTCACAAGTGAGCAGCCGGAGGCGATACCGGATGGTCTACGGCACAGGTGGCGAGGTGGGCGTGCACAGGGTGAGCGACTCACAAGTCAGCTTTTGAGATATATATATATATATATATATATAGTGCTGGCCAACTTATTCTTTGGTTGTATTACACATACGGGGGAGTGGCTACCTCCATGTTGGCTCTTGCACCCCACCCACCTCTATTAGGTGTATATAAGGTGCCTTGGATGTTTCAGACCTTGCAATGCCTGTTGTACTGTTCACACAGAGGCATAATCATAGTGTAGGGTCCGTCCCAGAATGAGGTCACCTTACCATGGTGGGATGGTCCACGCTATTTGGCCGCCAAATTCGCAAGCTAAGTACCTCATAATTTCATAGTTTCATATTTTCATTTATTGCAGTACAGCTGCATAGCTTTTCATGTTCTATCTATATCCTCATGTTTTATCTATATCTTTGTGCTAGCAGTGTGCTGCTGTATTCTCCTGTTGCTATATATACATATATATATTTTTTTTTTTTTCTTTCCCGTTTTATATATATATATATATATATATATATATATATACACACGCACAGAGGTGTATTTCAGGGGGTATAATCCAAACTTCTCTCTCCGGTGTGTCCAACCATCCGGCTTCATATATGTTACTGTATGTGAGAATATTGCTCTACGTATCATGGTTACATACAATTATTTGTGGGAAAAAAATGTAAAAAAAAAACCTTGAAGTTTTTAGCTGCTTCCGTTTCTACGCAGTGCACTGTGATAGCCTGGGGGAGTAGGGTATATGGGGTGTAGCTGTGCGGTGACTAAAGGGTGTCTGATTAACCCTTGCTATTCGTGATGTCAGGGTGAGGGCTCCTCTGTAATGCTTGTCCTACCGCCACCCTTCCCAAGAGCGATAGGGAGGTATAAAATAATTGAATGTCCACAACCGGAGAGTTTGCTGAAAACCGTTGGAACTTTTACTGAGGATTTTATGCAATTTCACAACAGGAACAGTCTCCACAAATGCAAATTCTCTTGGAGATTGACAAAGGTTGGGACCTTAAGCAATTTAGAGTCTTTAGATTGATATGTGCTGTCCCACTGGATTTAGTTGCAGTCCAGTAGTCATGCTAGCTTTAGCGGGGATTAGGTTAGAACTCACGGTTTAGTTTAGGCTGAGGCCGGTAGGTTTTCAGGCCTAGCGTGTCTTTGAAAGTTGCGCAGATCCGTCCTGCTAGTCCGGCATCCACGAGAGCAGCAACCCAAGAGAGCGATAATTGGCTACAGCTCCCTTATGTGGGCAGGGGCTGGACTAGTGCTAATTGGTCCAATACTTGTGTCAATCACCATTACAAAGGATTATGGGTAAACATGTGACCCCTATAACTTTTTTCTTTTTCCGTAGATGGGGATGTATGAGGGCTCATTTTTTTATGGGACTTTTTGATTGCTTTTCATAAAAATGTTTAGAGTATACAAAATGACCAAAAATACACAATTTTGGACTTTGCAATTCACATTATATTTTATAATTCGGACATTTATGCACGTGGCAATACCAAATATGTTTATTTTTGTTTACATATTTTTTTATGGGAAAAGGGGGATGATTTAAACTTTTATTAGGGAAGGGGTTAAATCACATTTATTAACTTTTTTAAAAACTTTTTTACACCATTTTTTTGTCCCCATAGTGGACTATTACATACAATCTTCTGATTGCATACACTGTTCAATGCTGTGCCATAGCATAGATCAGTGTTATCGGCGCTCTGCTGATCCAGTATTTTGCACTGCAGCGGTCCTGAACAGCCTGACTGAGCTGCTGGGAACAGTTTTACTTTCACGTTAGACGTGACGATCAACTTTGATCGCCATGTCTTAGGGGTTAATGCTGAGCATCAATGTGATCGTTGATGTACGGCATTAGACATGGGTCCTGGCGGCTGATAGCCGGCATCATAGCAGGGGATGATCCGGCGTCATAACAGGGGAGTGGGCGCAGGGCATACGGTATGCCCTGCATCCTTAATAAACTTGCAACACTCTTGGCATGCTACATCCGGAATTAACTAAATGTGACTGACTTGTTCGGCATTTGGGGCCCCACTTTTAATTTTGCCCAGGGCCACATTACATCTGAAACCGACCCTGGCCGCCACCTCCACGCTGTGTCATTTAGCCACTATATGGTCTCCTCATGCTGCCGCCACCTCCAAGCTGTGTCATTCAGCCACTATATGGTCTCCTCATGCTGCCGCCACCTCCAGGCTGCATCATTCAGCCACTATAGGGTCTCCTCATGCTGCTGCCACCTCCAGGTTGTGTCATTCAGCCACTCTATGGTCTCCTCATGCTTCTGCCACCTCCACGCTGTGTCATTCAGCCACTATATGGTCTCCTCATACTGATGCCACCTCCAGACAGTCATTGTGTCGCTCTGCTGCAGTGATTCTAATAGTAACGCCTGTAATCTGCATGTTATTCTAACAGTGTTCTATACCCCTCTTTAGTCTCTCTATAGGCCAGAAATAGCAGTTTTTAATACAGATTTACGGCAAATAAATTCGAAACAAACCAATTTTTTTCGGAAATTTGGCGAATCGGCCGAATTGATTTTTTTAAAAATTCGCTCATGTCTAGCCACTGCCCTGTGGTTACTCTGACTACGACTATGATTTAAAGGGTGTAATGACATATGGTGCAATATGTTGCTATAAGGTGTGCACCCACCCACTCAGGACTGGCGCCTAAGGGAGCTCCTCAGCCACATTAAACACTAGCATTATAAATGGCACCTAGTAGGGCACTGGATCCCATACAACAGCACCCACCACAAACCCTATATTTCTGTCATTGCCTGATGTATGTTGCACTAACAAAAATAACTTTGCAAAACCCTGGGAAATTATATAAGTTGTTCATAACACAAACATTGTGGGCAGCTTCACACTCCCTCCCCCTGTGAACCTGCGATGTGTAGGCAGAAGCTGAGAACAAGTGTCATATGATGTGAATATTTTATAGACTATAGAATATACCGTTCTGTACCCAGCGCTGCAAATCTGCTTCCCATCTGAAAATCTAATGTACAGATCAATGAATCACAATGGCCTGGAGGTTCTTCTCACAAATCGCTGCTAAGCTTCTTATAGTCACCGTCCTCCTTTATGGCACTTTTTTTTGGGGGGGGGGGGGGACTTGGAAAACAAAACACCACAATTTATATTTTATAGAACATGAAGAAATAGTTCCGGCTGGATAGGTCCCATAAAAAGTAATCCTTTATTAATACATAAAATATTAAAGCGATATCTACATAGCTAAAAAATCATGTAGGAACGGACGCGTTTTGGTTACTTGGACCTGAATCATAGACTGTTGTATAGTCCATGACTAAGGTCCAAGGGACCGAAACCCGTCAGATCCTACATAACCCCTAGCCATGTGCATATTGTTTTATTGTTATATGCTTTAATAGCTAGTGGTCACATAGGAGCTGACGCGTTTCGGTCACTTGGACCTTAGTCATAGAGCAGTCTTTGGTCTATGACTAAGGCCCCTTTTACACTCCCATTGTGCCCGTCAAGCAAAGCAAAAAAGTCTCTCTTTTTTTTGTGACAGGGAGCAACGGGCAACAACAGGTCCTGGCAGCTCCCAATTACTATTATGGGAGCCGCCGGGACCCATTGTTTTTTTACGGGAATACTGTTGTGTCATAACGGCAGTGTGAAAGTAGCCTAGGGTACAAGTAACTGAAACACGTCAGATCCTACGTAACCACATAGCTATGTGTATATTGTTTTATGCTTTAAAGGGGTACTCCGGTGCTTACACATCTTATCCCCTATCCAAAGGATAGGGGATAAGATGCCTGATCGCGGGAGTCCCACAGCTGGGGACGCCCGGGATCATGTATGCGGCACCCCGTTTGTAATCAGTCCCCGGAGCGTGTTCGCTCCGGGTCTGATTACGGTCGACCGCAGGGCCGGCGGCGTGTGACGTCACGTCTCCGCCCCCGTGGGATGTCACGCTCTGCCCCTCAATGCAAGCTTACGGGAGGGGGCGTGATAGCTATCTTTTTTTGCAGGATGAGTTGCAGAAGCTTATGGCATCACTTTGGGTAATTTCTATGTTAGTGCTTAATATATATGAATTTTTTTCCTAATGATGGCGTGCATTAAATTGGATCATACATTTCTAGTTTTTTTTTTCTCATTTACCATCTGCCTTAGGCTGGATTCCCATCACGATTAGCACCTCTGGGGCACGGCTACGGTTGAACCTCTCAATCGGATGGCAACGCATCTGTACTTGGATCCGCACAGGTTCTATTCAGGTTAATGACCCAAATGCCGTCCCCTTGTGAGCCGAAGGCTGTCCGGGCACGCTGGAAGTTGTAGTTTTGCAACAGCTGGAGGCACCCTCTTTGGGAAACATTGCACTGGTGGCTGCAGATGGTGATGGACCGGTTGTGCCCCCTACGCCCGCCATACCTCCCGTCTGTGATCACTGATAGATAACTCCACGATTTGAACAGGAGGCGGATGTCACATCTGATCTCGGTCCTGATGACATTTATGTAGATCTATCGTGCACAATGTGAAAAGGAGACGCTCAGAATAGATTTACCACATGTGATTTTTATTTTTTATTTTTTTTAGATTCAAATTTTTTTTTTTCTCTTTTTAACAGAAAAGGATTAAACGTTGCTCTGCAGACATGTAGGAAGATTCATCAAGTCGCTTCTAAGGGGATGTGGGAGGTTGAAGAGAGAATAAGTCGGAAACATTTAAGAATTAACAGGATGACTGTGCATTGTACGTGTCTAAATATACACATCTATATGTCTGCCGGCCCCGAGGAGCTTCCGTCAGTGCTGCACTTGTGGAATACATATACAGATATATATACATATATATATATATATATATATATATATTTATATATGTATATATATATATATATATATCTTATATTATATTAAAAGTATATTACATTTTATATTTTAATTACATATATATATATATATATATATATAAAGCAAAATCAGAGACAAGCTTTCGGGATTCCTCTCTTTATCAAGTCATAAGCATAAGCACGTGATAAAGGGAGGAATCCCGAAAGCTTGTCTCTACATAATCTTGTTAGTCCAATTAAAAAGGTATTACAAGATACTGCAACTACAGATGATTTAGCTTTTTGCATCACAGGACTAATACGGCTACTCCTAACTAATCTAGATATATATATATATATATATATATATATATATATATATATATATATATAGTGAAATTACCGTAATTTTCGCCCTATAGGACGCAGCGGCGTATAAGACGCACCCTATTTTTAGGTGCAAAATCTAAAAAATTAAAGATTTTGAACCCAATAGTGGTCTTCAACCTGCAGACCTCCAGATGTTGCAAAACTATAACTCCCAGCATGCCCAGACAGCCGTTGGCTGTCCGGGCATGCTGGGAGTTTTAGTTTTGCAACATCTGGAGGTCCGCAGATTGAAGACCACTGGTATAGGAGGTAATACTCACGTGTCCCCGCCGCTCCGGACCCGTCACCGCTGCCCTGGATGTCGCTCCATGGCTGTCGCCGTGTCCCCGTCGCTCCGGAACGTCTCTGCTGCCGGCCGGGTATCCTCGCTCTCCGTCGCCGCCATCATGTCGTTACGCACGCCGACGCACGTACGCGACGACGAGGAAGGAGAGCGCCGGCCATACAGGGGATCCCTGAACGGAGGGTAAGGTCCCTCCCGGTGTCCTGTAAGCACTAACCCGGCTATTCAGTCGGGCTGTTGGGGACCGCCGCGGTGAAATCGTGGTGAAATCCCGAACAGACCGACTGAACAGCTGGGTTAGTGTCACTTTCCCTTCAGGTTAGCTTTGATCGCCGAGTCTGAAGGGTTAATACAGGGCATCACCGCGATCGGTGATATCCTGTATTAGCCGCGGGTCCCGTCCGTTGATGGCCGCAGGGACCGCCGCTATAGGGGTGTATTCGCCGTATAAGACGCACCGACTTTTTCCCCCCAGTTTTGGGGAAGAAAAAGTGCGACTTATACGGCGAAAAATACAGTATATTATATTTTAATTTTCTATATATATATATATATATATATATATAGTAAAAACAATTTGTTTTTACTTTGTAAATTGGGGGGTGTGGCACCCTCTTTAGCCATGCACCCCACCCCTCTCAGTCTGGAGGTGGTTTAGTCAATGGCTGATCCAACATGTCACACAGTCAGAGGCTATATGCACAGCAGAGGTGAGTTATCATGTTAGGGTCCCATCCGATATGAGGCCACCTCCGCGTGGTGGATGGGGGGACACATTTTGATCAAAAAGTGCGCTGAGAGCCTCCATTTTTTGACCTAGAGTGCTGTTGCAACTTTCTTGTTTGTACATTTTATATATATATATATATATATATATATATATATATATATGAACTATATTACATTTTATATTTTAATAAAATATATATATATATATATATATATATATATATATATATATATATATATATATAGTGAAATAGTTAAAAAGTCTAATACTCCAACTCCAGTTTCCAGTACATTTCTGCAATGAAGTGTAGAACTTTACAAGATAGGAAGCCAGTCTATAGGCTCTAAACCTTTTTTATATACAAGAAATTCTGTGACCCTCTCATACTGTTTACCAACTAGAGTACCTCCAGCTGTTGCAAAACTACAACTCTCAGTATGCCTGGCAGTATGCCTAATAATTCAGAATAAAAGACTCTTTTAACCCCTTAACCCTTCAATGATGCAGCCTTTTTGGGCCTTGAAGACACATCCAATTTATTTATTTTTGTAACTTTGGTGTTTTTATTTTGTTCCTCCTCGACTTGAAGGTATTTGACTATACTACAGGGGCTGTAAAGTTAGTGTAGTTCATAATATAGTGTCTGTACCTGTGTGTGACGGTGGCCTTGAAATTCTTATGTGATTTTCACCCCAATATTTATTTTTAACAGCATACGAAATTACTCGGGTCTTGGGCTATCCCAGGTTGCAGTGCATCAAGACATGACATCACTAGTCAGATGTGCAAAGGGAGCCTGTCTGTGCTTCAATGGGCGGAGCAACCGCTGGATGGGAGAGATCATTATACAGTCTGTATCAAAGGGAGACCTCTATAATATAGGGAACACATTATGAAGGGGACGATAAAGAACTGGTTTGGGGGTTAACTATATATGGCTGCCATATTTTGATGATGCAATTTAGGCAACCAGGTAGGTGTTTTAGAAGTCAATTTGAAGAGTGTGAATAAGTAAAATTAATCTCTTTGATCCCTGCAGTGTAGTGTCTTCTGCGTCAGTCACGGCACGATGAGTGTTGTTATTGTGTAACAGTGGGAGAGAGATGCAGGATGAAGAACAATGGGCTATATGCTTAACTTTTTACTGCGTAAACTATAGCCCCTCCCACAGTAATCTGGTCAGCGCTGTAAATCATGGGGGCAGCAGCATGGAAAATCAATATATTTGCCTCCAGTTGCTGTTGAACCTGCTGCTAGGCCCGGACTGTACAATGCAAAATCGAGGTAAATTTACTGCTACAATTGCAACGTGTCCGCCATGTGACTACAGCAGGTTTTTATTTATCCTAAAAAAAAATAATTTTAAACAAAGAGAAAAGTTTTACATTTTTTTTTATATACCATTGTATTAATTGCTTGCATGTTTTGAAACTTGGAGACCATTGCACAGTCCATGCCACCGTGTTGTTGCAGCGAGCGCTCCAGCCACTCACTCTGGCCGTGGGCACTCTCCTCCTCCTTTCTCCGGCGGGTCCAGGATTCTCCTCGCGGGACATGCCCGCATGCGAATCTTGGGCCGTCACTTACAGTGGGGATCAAAAGTTTGGGCACCCCAGGTAAAAATTTGTATTAATGTGCATAAAGAAGCCAAGGAAAGATGGAAAAATCTCCAAAAGGCATCAAATTACAGATTAGACATTCTTATAATATGTCAACAAAAGTTAGATTTTATTTCCATCATTTACACTTTCAAAATAACAGAAAACAAAAAAATCGTGTCTGCAAAAGTTTGGGCACCCTGCAGAGTCAATATCTTGTACTGCCCCCTTTGGCAAGTATCACAGCTTGTAAACACTTTTTTTTAGCCAGCCAAGAGTCTTTCAATTCTTGTTTGAGGTATCTTTGCCCATTCTTCCTTACAAAAGTCTTCCAGTTCTTTGAGATTTCTGGGCTGTCTGTCACGCACTGCTCTTTTAAGGTCTATCCATAGACTTTCAATTATGTTGAGGTCAGGAGATTGTGAAGGCCATGGCAAAACCATCAGTTTACACCTCTTGATGTAATCCCCCGTGGATTTTGAGGTGTGTTTAGGATAATTATCTATTTGTAGAAGCCATCCTCTCTTTAACTTTTTCACAGATGGCATCAAGTTAGCATCCAAAATTTGCAGAAATTTTATTGAATCCATTTTTCCTTCTACTCGTGAGATGTTCTCTGTGCCACTGGCTGCAATACAACCCCAAAGCATGATTGATCCACCCCCAAGCTTAACAGTTGGACAGAGGTTCTTTTTTTATTAAATTCTGTTCCCCTTCTTCTCCAAACGTACCTTTGCTCATTCCGGCCAAAAAGTTCAATTTTAACCTCATCGGTCCACAGAACTTGTTTCCAAAATGCATCAGGCTTGTCTATATGTTCATTTGCAAAGTTCAAACGCTGACTTTTGTGGTGAGGACGTAGAAGAGGTTTTCTTCTGATGACTCTTCCATGAAGACCATATTTGTACAAGTATCTCTTTATAGTGGAATAGTGTACCACAACTCCAGTAGACATGTGCAATTTGTTTCGTAACGAACACGGAACGAAACAAATTTTCCCGTTTTCGGATGTTCGTTACGAAAAGAAGGCACGAAAAAAAATTACAAAATCCCGAAAAAGCATACGAATACGAATATACAGTTAATGAATGCATTCGTTAACTAACGCATAACGAATATGCATGTTAACGAACAACGAATGCATTCGTTATCAGTATACCGAATGTCGGGGCCATGCATCAACTGCTATCCGGCAGCGCATAATGCTTAAGATGCTGCCGGATAGCAGTTGAAGCAGCCCGGGCAGGTTCACTCACCTTTCCGCGCTGCTCCGGGCCCTCCTCCGGTGGGCCCTGGGCTGGTCCGGGGCCTTCATACGGGTCTCCCTCTGACGTCGTCATGACGCCGTCACGCACGCCGTTCCGTCATCCAATAGGAACGGCGTGCGGCAGCGACGTGATGACCTCGCTACGGAGGCCCAGTAAGGCCTTGCGGCAGACAACGGAGGACCGGAGAAGACCAGGAGAGCCCAGCGGAGTACCGAAGAGGACTAGGAGAGCCCAGCGGAGGCCCGGGTACACCATCGGGAGCAGCGGGGACAGGTGAGTAGGACTTTACTTTTTTACAGTGCACGAATCCCTCAACATACGAATTACCATCGTATGTTGAGGGATCACTAGACATGTGCAGAACCAAAAATCAGAATTAACGAATGCATTCGTTGTTTTTAACGAATGCATCCGTTTTTTAAACGAATGCATCCGAAAACGAAAAAAAAATTGCGGATGCATCCGAAAACCGAATATGACGAATGCACAGCATTCCAAATATTCTCAGAACCGAAAATTAAAAAAGAACGAAAACGTACAAAACGAAAAAAAAAGACATTTTTGGTTCTGCACATGTCGAAACTCCAGTGTCTGCCAGATCTTTCTGGAGGGATTGTGCAGTCAAACGTGGGTTTTGAATTGTTTTTCTCACAATCCTGCGAGCTGTTCTGTCTGATATTTTTCTTGGTCTTCCAGATCTTGCTTTAACTTCCACTGTTCCTGATGACTGCAATTTCTTAATTACATTCCGAACAGAGGATATTGACATCTGAAAACGTTTTGCTATCTTCTTATAGCCTTCTCCAGCTTTGTGAGCGTCAACTATTTTCAGTTTCAGATTTCTAGACAACTGCTTAGAAGAACCCCTGGTGCTGATTGTTGGGGCAAGGTCAGATGAGTCTGGGCATTTAAAACCTTTGAGATCGACATCACCTGGTCTTCCCAGATGATGATTGAGAACAATCCATGACACTGGCAGGTCTCAGCTTTGCAAAGGGGGCAGTGCATGCTATAAACTCTGCAGGGGGCCCAAACTTTTGCAGACCCCATTTTTTTGTTTTCTGTTATTTTGAAAGTGTAAATGATGGAAATAAAATCTAACTTTTGTTGACATATTATAAGAATGTCTAATCTGTAATTTGATGCCTTTTGGAGATTTTTCCATCTTTCTTTGACTTCTTTATGCACATTAATACAAATGTTTACCTGGGGTGCCCAAACTTTTGATCCCCACTGTACCCCTTGCTCATGCTGTCTTCTCCGCTGGTTCTGTTCCCCGGCACATGCACTGCTGCCTCCTAGGGTGCGTGCGCGCCCGGAGCTCTGAGATTTAAAGGGCCAGTGCGCCCTTAGTTAATGTTTGCACCTGTCCCTTCCTTATACGTATGTGCACCTCCCTCTACCTCTTGCAGAATCTTTGTGTTCCCTGTGCCCAAGAGAAAGCATTACTGTGTATAGCCCTGCCTGTGTTTTCTGACCTTCCGCTCCCTGACCTGACCTTGCTTCTGTGCCGCCTGCCTGCTGACCTCCTGTTATGTTTCCTGACCATGCATCTGTGCCATCTGCCCTGACCTTCTGCTAGTCCTGACTATGAGTTGTCTCATCCTTCCTGTGCTACGTTTCATTTCAGCCGCCTGTGTGGTCAAATTGTGCCAGGGATAGCGTCCTGGGTGCCACCTGCCGCAGCAAGTCCAAAGTCCATGCCGCTTTGTGGCGGGCTCTGGTGAAAACCAGTGGCACCTTAGACTCCCCCCCCTGGTACGGCCCACGTCCTCTTCCACACAGGTACAGGGGATCCACTACCTCCGTGAGTGTTACACATGTACCCCAGACCTTATATGAATTTATCTAACACTTTTTACACTTTTTAGTTTGCTGATGTTATCCTTTTATGCTGTGATCTCATCTAGGGATGCGCAGCTTTATGTCTGAAGAATAAACTACATTTCCCAGTGTTTGCTGCAGATGATAATAACATGGCTGTGGTTCTGTGTAAATCCCATATGGAGGAGACTCTGCTGACTACGATCATTGAGCCCGGAATGATGAGATGGTTAATTAGATAAGTCCAGGCCCGGCTCCTCCAGACCTAGACAGTAACATCACCGGAGGAACCGCTTATCTCACCATGATGACATCAGACACCGAAGAGGACAAGAGATCTCACATAAACAGATGAGGAGATCCAAGATAGAAACCAGTAAGTCATCCAGAGAATAGAACAACCATTAAAGGACAAGGACAGTCACAGTATTCTAGTACAAAGAACAAGCGGTATCCCGCACTCACCGCAAGGGGGTACTCCGTGGAATTATTATTTTTTTTAATCAACTGGTGCCAGAAAGTTATACAGATTTGTAAATGACTTCTATTAAAAAATCTTTATCTTTCCAGTACTTATTAGTGGCTGTATACTACAGAGGAAGTTCTTTTCTTTTGGGAATTCTTTTCTGTCATCTATGGCAGGATAAGTGTGTGATGCTGTATGCTCGCTGTAACACCTAGTATATTGTGATGATGGTTCTCACTATTTATACAGTGTACGTGGTGATGATTTACTCCCCATATCACTCATATTGTAAAATCCCTGCCATGTTATTGGTGGTATAGTGTGTAATGCTGCGCGCCTTAATGCACTATCATGCAGTATTTCTGTGCGGTTACCTCACATGAGATTATGTGTATTGGTGACTATGCGGGTTATGTCTTTCAGCTTATACTGTCTGTACGGATCACTGATGTCCAGCTACTCCCTGGTTGAGCCGGATGTATGTGTGTGTAATATATATATATATGCATACACACACACACATACACACATACACATACTGCTCCTGGGTACGAGTGGGGCCCCGGAGGAGCCTGTCAGTAAGTAATGCTGTATACTCACATTATACTGTATACTGATATATAATCCTGTCAGTAAGTAATGCTGTATACTCACATTAGACTGTATACATAACCCTGTCAGTAAGTGATGCTGTATGATCACATTATACTGTATACTGATATATAATCCTGTCAGTAAGTGATGCTGTATACTCACATTATACTGTATACTGGTATATAATCCTGCCAGTAAGTGATTCTGTATACTCACATTATACTGTGTTTCTATGATTTCTATATAGTCCTGTCAGTAGTGGTGTTGTACTCACTGTATACTGATGTTTTCTATGACTGCTGAGACACAATTAGCTCCTAGCAGGCTATATCTACCCCTCCCCCTTACTACAATAAATACTTTAATAATAACTGACACAACAACAATTTAACTTTTCCGTGGGTGGGGATCGGCCACAGCTTTATTTATAAAATTACTTATATAAATAACAATTTAACTGTAACAAAGACACCGATTGGCTTCTTACCAACCCGAGAGGTGCTGCCACACCGTCCTGTGTGGAGGTCTACCCCGGGTTGACCCCGCTTTCACCGTCTTCTTACCGCCAAGCTGTGACTTACAATAAACAGATACAAAAAAAAAAAGGGAGGGAGGGAGGGCAAAACTCCGGGTCCTGGGCAGATTGAGGGGGGAAGGGAGGCACCACAGCTATAAATACCCAGGGGAGGGCCTCTGAAAGCCCGGGAAACTATTAAAACCCCTGATTGGTGCACTCCTTCCCCCCCACCCATGGGACATACCACTGTAGCCATTGGCAAGTTTAACAGGCGGGGGAGGGGGCTAAAAACCTTGCCTGTATATTTCTTAACCTCTTACTGCTCACCAGTCAGGGGGCAAGCTAGTTATGCACAGCTTGCCCCTCCAGACTGTTGAGACCCAATTAGCTCCTAGCAGGCTATATCTACCCCTCCCCCTTACTACAATAAATACTTAAATAATAACTGACACAACAACAATTTAACTTTTCCGTGGGTGGGGATCGGCCACAGCTTTATTTATAAAATTACTTATATAAATAACAATTTAACTGTAACAAAGACACCGATTGGCTTCTTACCAACCCGAGAGGTGCTGCCACACCGTCCTGTGTGGAGGTCTACCCCGGGTTGACCCCGCTTTCACCGTCTTCTTACCGCCACGGAGGAGACCAGTTAGGCCTACACTGGGCTCCGACCCCCACCCAAGAGATAGTGGATAGCCAACACCTGGGGCCACCTCCAGCCCCCCGGCACACCCAACACATTTCCTCTCCAGGAAATCCGCTCAGCGCTTTTCCTCTCCAGGAAATCCACTCAACACTTTTCCTCTCCAGGAAATCCGCTCAACACTTTTCCTCTCCAGGAAATCCGCTCAACACTTTTCCTCTCCAGGAAATCCGCTCAACACTTTTCCTCTCCAGGAAATCCGGGTACCTGCCACCAGGACCAATTTTTTAAATTAATTTATTTATGTTTTTATAACCCGTGTGAACTCATCTCTCAGACTCGCCCATACACCGAAGAGCGCTGCAGCACTCGCACCACCTCGAAAGCCGCTCTCAAAACAAAAACACGCATGGGAAACATCAAACTGGGCGAATATAGCAACACAACATGCAGATCGCCCGCGGCCGTCGTGCAGCGCTACCCTCTCCGGAAACCCAGCCACCTCCGCAGGCCCCGATACAAAAAGAGAGCAAATCCAGAACTCACAAAACAGTCATTCGCGGACCCTCATGGAGCACGAGCTGCGTGTCCCGGATCGCCTAAACAGTCTCGGACCGACGGGCCTTTATTAGTTTTATTTTTATTTATTTATTTATTTTTTTAAACTTTTACCATGAAACGCACAAAATAGGAACCCAAAAACACAGACACCCAAGTCCCATGGAAGGAGACGAGGAGAAAGAAAAAGTGCCCCATCCACATAGCCCTGAAAAAAGCTAGCGCAAAACATCGGATCAGAACAACCAAAAACCTGCAGCCGCCACTAAGCGACCCAAAAACAGATAGGAAAAACCGGTCGCCGACAGCAAGGCCACCCACTCGCGGGCCCAGCCCCTAGGTATACACCACCCGCAAAGCAGAAAGAAAATCACCCCCTGCCATGTGCCGTGCAGCACAGCGGGAAAGCCACCCAACTTTTTATTTATTTATTTTTTTAAATTATTTATTATTTTTATTTTATTTTTATTTTTAGGTGATTCACATGAACAGGTGAAGATCCCAGCATCACATACTCAGAATGTTATTTGGATACACTGAGAACACCGCCCAAATCTCGAACCTCCTTGGAGAGGTGACACAGCAGATAACTTCCGTTATCACATCCTATTAAAACGAAACAGGAAATCAAACATTAGCCTCGTAAGGTCACTTCAAGGGGCATTCCAGGTACCGAAACCAATATTTATTTATTACTTTTTTTTTTTTTTTTTACTTCTTTATGTTTTTATCCCCTGTCCACAGACCCTTCAGAACCTCCGGGACCCTCCTCGACTGTAGATAGACATCCCGGCCTCCACACCAAAACCAACCACTCGCAAGTACCGTACCGTGAGTGCGACCAAGTCGCAGGAGCCACCAAAGCGGACCACAAATTACACCACTCTCCCCGATGACCCACGGGCCGGCCACACAAGCAACCCTCCGGAACTACAGCCAGAGAAAACAGGACAAAGCGTCAACACCCAATACCGACCCAGGGAGCATAGCCCTGAAAGAAATTGTAACTCCAAACAGCGAAGCACTAGATGCAACAGACAGAGCACAGGAAGAAAACACGCCCCGTGATCACTCAAATCACACACTAGAAAAGAAGAAAAGCATCACAAAATTAGCGCGCAACCAAGCGCAGGGGACTTTCAACCCACACAGTAACGTTACAAGTCTAGAACATGAGCTGCCGAAGCAAGCACCCAAAGTCCCACAACCAACACCAAGGGAGAAGCACAAACAAAACCCCAAGCATGGCAGAAACCCACTGACTACCAAGACCCAGGGGTAAACCACCCCACAGCACCACTGGAAAACCAAACACCACACCAACAACCGACCAAACCAGCCACATTCGAGAACAAAGCGAGCTCCCCGTGCAGGGAACTGAAAGCAGGCCAGGCCACCGCACGAACCTTGAGAAAAAAAAAAATTTAAATAAATAAATAAATAAAACCCAACCAACCGAAATGTCAGCCCAAAGCGTACCAGGGGCACATATGCGGGGGCCCAAATACCAGACACCCTCGGCGGCCAGAGACAACCTGCAGGAAAAAACTCCGCCCAGAACCATATTCCATGCGGAACTTACAGTAAACCAGCAAGGACCGGAACAGGGGAACCTAGCGAGCCCCGAGGAAACCAAAGCAGAGAAAACGCACTCACTCCCCGTCCACAGGAAAACTGCAGACCAACGCCAACGCGGCATGCGGAAGACAGCAACAAACCACACCCCAGCAAGCGTAGAGCACAGGAGAATCCCCCTCCGGAAAACCACCACAAACAAAAGAACCCACGAGGAAAGACAAACTGAGACTCAAAGCGAAACCTACCCACCGCCACATCAGCTAAAGCACCCAGCACGACATACAGGAGTCCCATGCCTACCAAAGATCGGGAGCAAAACAGGAGAAAACATCAGACAATACACTAGGACAAACAGAGCAGCGGAGAGGGACTACAACTAGTGACGGAGAGAAACACCAAACCAAGGGGGGAGAAAACCAAAAGAAACAAAACCGTAACTGGGTGCCACCGATTCAGGATAAGGAACAAGCCTCAGGAGCTAAGTCCACAAAACCCGGTCATCCAGAGCGTAAGGCCAAAAGACCACTCACCTAAGTGAGCACCGCAGAAAATGATACCACACCAAAGCCCCCCGTCAAGAAGAGACGTACCCAACTCACAACCAGAGACCAACATAGACATACACCTATATCCGAGACCCAAAACCAACAAACCCACAGGACGAAAGGTGGAAACTACCAGAACAGCCATAAGCACCCTAACCGGGGAAAGAGAGGGCACCAACCCAGCCTAGCCAGCTGAAGACAACTGGCCTGCCAAAGCACCAAGGGCAGGCACGAAAATAGAGCCCCCCCTGCCCCCCCCCCCCGCAACAGCACACTCACTAAGTCCAGAAGATGGAGAAGGCACAAAAGCAGGAGGAACCACTTCACCACCGCAGGCGTTGAACAAGGCACACCGGAGACCACCTGGTTGCGGGTACTCTGCCGCCGCCCGAAATGGCGCCGGGAAACCAGCAGCAGAGAACTCAGGAAGAGGGACAGCAGCGGCCGCAGTGGTGGTTTTTCGGGAAATCGGGGCGGAGAGGTGATGGAGGGTTTGGGGTGCAGTGGCTGCATGAACCATGCGCCGTGATCCAAAGTTTACAGCGATACAATTGTCGTGTCAAACAGAGTTGCGATATATATATATATATATATATATATATATATTTTATAGGTATGAAAAGCGACCAAAATACGCTATATGGGACTGTAGAATTTATATATTTAATTATTAATTCGCGCTTACACGCGGATCAAATGAGGATATATAACTTGACGCACGAACATTGACGCACGTGGCAATACCACATGTGCCTGTGTATTGAAATCTACACAGTTTGTACTTTTTTATTTTATTGTAATTTTTCTTTCCTTTTTTTTTTTTTTTATTTCTAAATTTTTTGGATTTTATTTATTTATTTATTTATATATATATATATATATATTTTTTTTTTTTTTTTTTAAATTAATTAATTAATTTTTTTGCGCATACGCCATTGAAGGAATGCTGCAATCGAAGACATATTTAGATAGTACGGACATGTACGCACGCAGCGATACCATATACATGCTTGATGTAATACAGTTTTTATTTTATTTATTTATTTAATTATTATTATTTATTTATTAATATTTTAATTCTTGTTTTTATGTATGGGGGAAAAAGGGGGGGGGGGGGAGGAGTGATCCAAACATTTATCATGGCAAGGGTAAAATTTTTTTTTTTTTTTTTTTTTTTTTTGTGCACAATGCTATAACTCCCATAGGGAGCTATAACACTGCACACACAAATCACTTGCCATGTATTAACATGGCAATGATCTGGGTTGTCAGTGATTGATTGCTCAAGCCTGAATTTCAGGCTTGGAGCAATCAATCCACGAGCGGACGCGCAGGAGGCAGGTGAGTGACCCTCCTGCTGCGTTCCAGCTGATCGGGACATCGCGATCTAATCACGATGGTCCCGATCAGCCCGACTGAGCAGCCGGGACGCCTATACCTACATTCAGATGCGGCGATCAACTTTGATCGCCGCATCCAAAAAGGTAATGCCGGACATCTGCCCGATCGGCGATGTCCGGCATTAGCACGGGTCCTGGTTGCTAATAGCAACTGGGACCCGACGGCTATGATGCGCGCTCGCCATGTGAGCGCGCATTATAGCTGAGAACACGCAAATGGACGTTAATAAACGTCCATTTGCGCAAGGCTATACAAAACAGCCCAGCAACCCAGGGGGCCGCCACCGCAGACGGAGGGGACAGCAACGGGGAAGGAGGCAAAGCGCGCACATAAGGAGCACGCCTGGCAAAGGGGCTCGGGCCAGGGGCAGAGAAGTGGATTGAAGGAACGGGCAGGGAAAAGGATTAAAGGTACTGGAAGGGGATTAAAGGAACGGGGCAGGGAAGAGGATTAAAGGAACGGGCAGGACGGGGGGGGGGGGGGGGCGAGAGGTCCGCCAGCCTCCCGAACCCAACGCCAGGGTGCAACAGGAGGGGAGGCCAGCTCAGCCACAAGCGAGCATGCCAACCCTCACCCTCCTGCTCCATCCGGGCCATAATATAAGGGGCAGATACATACCAACCGGCAGCCAAAACTCCGGGTCCTGGGCAGATTGAGGGGGGAAGGGAGGCACCACAGCTATAAATACCCAGGGGAGGGCCTCTGAAAGCCCGGGAAACTATTAAAACCCCTGATTGGTGCACTCCTTCCCCCCCCACCCATGGGACATACCACTGTAGCCATTGGCAAGTTTTACAGGCGGGGGAGGGGGCTAAAAACCTTGCCTGTATATTTCTTAACCTCTTACTGCTCACCAGTCAGGGGGCAAGCTAGTTATGCACAGCTTGCCCCTTCAATATTCTTGTCCGTGGTGAGGCTCTGCTCACTATATACTGATGTTTTCTATATATTCCTGTCAGTAGTGAGGCCTTTCTCACTATATACTGATGTTTTCTATACATTTCTATATAGTCCTGTCAGTAGTGAGGCCCTGCTCACTATATACTGATGTTTTCTATATATTCCTGTCAGTAGTGAGGTCCTGCTCACTATATACTGATGTTTTCTATATATTCCTGTCAGTAGTGAGGCCCTGCTCACTATATACTGATGTTTTCTATATATTCCTGTCAGTAGTGAGATCCTCCTCACTATATACTGATGTTTTCTATATATTCCTGTCAGTAGTGAGGTCCTGCTCACTGTATACTGATGTTTTCTATATATTCCTGTCAGTAGTGAGGCTCTGCTCACTATATACTGATGTTTTCTATACATTTCTGTTACGCCGAGCGCTCCTCCCCGGAGCGCTCGCAACATCCCCGCTACTGCAGCGCCCCGGTCAGATCTACTGACCGGGTGCGCTGCGATACCTCCCCCAGCCGGGATGCGATTCGCGATGCGAGTGGCGCCCGCTCGCGATGCGCACCCCGTCTCCCGTACCTGACTCGCTCTCCGTCGGTCCTGTCCCGGCGCGCGCGGCCCCGCTCCCTAGGGCGCGCGCGCGCCGGGTCTCTGCGATTTAAAGGGCCACTGCGCCAATCAGTTGGTCTAATTAGTGTGTTCACCTGTGCACTCCCTATGTATACCTCACTTCCCCTGCACTCCCTCGCCGGATCTTGTTGCCATTGTGCCAGTGAAAGCGTTTCCTTGTGTGTTCCTAGCCTGTGTTCCAGACCTCCTGCCGTTGCCCCTGACTACGATCCTTGCTGCCTGCCCCGACCTTCTGCTACGTCCGACCTTGCTCTTGTCTACTCCCTTGTACCGCGCCTATCTTCAGCAGTCAGAGAGGTTGAGCCGTTGCTAGTGGATACGACCTGGTTGCTACCGCCGCTGCAAGACCATCCCGCTTTGCGGCGGGCTCTGGTGAATACCAGTAGTAACTTAGAACCGGTCCACTAGCACGGTCCACGCCAATCCCTCTCTGGCACAGAGGATCCACCTCCTGCCAGCCGAACAGTGACAGTAGATCCGGCCATGGATCCCGCTGAAGTTCCACTGCCAGTTGTCGCCGACCTCACCACGGTGGTCGCCCAGCAGTCGCAACAGATAGCGCAACAAGGCCACCAGCTGTCTCAACTGACCGTGATGCTACAGCAGCTACTACCACAGCTTCAGCAATCATCTCCTCCGCCAGCTCCTGCACCTCCTCCGCAGCGAGTGGCCGCTTCCGGCCTACGACTATCCTTGCCGGATAAATTTGATGGGGACTCTAAGTTTTGCCGTGGCTTTCTTTCGCAATGTTCCCTGCACTTGGAGATGATGTCGGACCAGTTTCCTACTGAAAGGTCTAAGGTGGCTTTCGTAGTCAGCCTTCTGTCTGGGAAAGCTCTGTCATGGGCCACACCGCTCTGGGACCGCAATGACCCCGTTACTGCCTCTGTACACTCCTTCTTCTCGGAAATGCGAAGTGTCTTTGAGGAACCTGCCCGAGCCTCTTCTGCTGAGACTGCCCTGCTGAACCTGGTCCAGGGTAATTCTTCCGTTGGCGAGTACGCCATCCAATTCCGTACTCTTGCTTCCGAATTATCCTGGAATAATGAGGCCCTCTGCGCGACCTTTAAAAAAGGCCTATCCAGCAACATTAAAGATGTTCTGGCCGCACGAGAAATTCCTGCTAACCTGCATGAACTCATTCATCTAGCCACTCGCATTGACATGCGTTTTTCCGAAAGGCGTCAGGAGCTCCGCCAGGATATGGACTTTGTTCGCACGAGCCGTTTTTTCTCCCCGGCTCCTCTCTCCTCTGGTCCTCTGCAATCCGTTCCTGTGCCTCCCGCCGCGGAGGCTATGCAAGTTGACCGGTCTCGCTTGACACCTCAAGAGAGGACACGACGCCGTATGGGGAATCTCTGCCTGTACTGTGCCGGTACCGAACACTTCCTGAAGGATTGTCCTATCCGTCCTCCCCGCCTGGAAAGACGTACGCTGACTCCGCACAAAGGTGAGACAGTTCTTGATGTCAACTCTGCTTCTCCACGCCTTACTGTGCCTGTGCGGATATCTGCCTCTACCTTCTCCTTCTCTACTATGGCCTTCTTGGATTTCGGATCTGCAGGAAATTTTATTTTGGCCTCTCTCATCAACAGGTTCAACATCCCGGTGACCAGTCTCGCCAGACCCCTCTACATCAATTGTGTTAACAATGAAAGATTGGACTGTACCGTGCGTTACCGCACGGAGCCCCTCCTAATGTGCATGGGACCTCATCACGAAAAAATTGAGTTTTTGGTCCTCTCCAATTGCACTTCCGAAATTCTCCTTGGACTACCGTGGCTTCAACGCCATTCCCCAACCCTTGATTGGTCCACAGGAGAGATCAAGAGCTGGGGTACTTCTTGTTTCAAGGACTGTCTTAAACCGGTTCCCAGTACTCCCTGCCGTGACCCTGTGGGTCCCCCTGTAACCGGTCTCCCTAAGGCTTATATGGACTATGCTGACGTATTTTGCAAAAAACAAGCTGAGACTTTACCTCCTCACAGGCCTTATGACTGTCCTATTGACCTCCTCCCGGGCACTACTCCACCCCGGGGCAGAATTTATCCTCTGTCCGCCCCAGAGACTCTTGCTATGTCTGAATACATCCAGCAAAATTTAAAAAAGGGGTTTATCCGCAAATCCTCCTCTCCTGCCGGAGCTGGATTTTTCTTTGTGTCCAAAAAAGATGGCTCCCTACGTCCTTGCATTGATTACCGCGGACTTAATAAAATCACGGTAAAGAACCGCTACCCCCTACCTCTTATCTCAGAACTCTTTGATCGCCTTCAAGGTGCCCACATCTTTACCAAACTGGACTTAAGAGGTGCTTATAATCTCATCCGCATCAGGGAGGGGGACGAATGGAAGACTGCATTTAACACCAGAGATGGACACTTTGAGTATCTGGTCATGCCCTTTGGCCTGTGCAACGCCCCTGCCGTCTTCCAAGACTTTGTTAATGAAATTTTTCGTGATCTCTTATATTCCTGTGTTGTTGTGGTTTATCTGGACGATATTCTGATTTTTTCTGCCAACTTAGAAGAACATCGCCAGCATGTCCGCATGGTTCTTCAGAGACTTCGAGACAATCAACTTTATGCCAAAATGGAGAAATGTCTGTTTGAATGCCAATCTCTTCCTTTCCTAGGATACTTGGTCTCTGGCCAGGGACTACAAATGGACCCAGATAAACTCTCTGCCGTCTTAGATTGGCCACGCCCCTCCGGACTCCGTGCTATCCAACGTTTTTTGGGGTTCGCCAATTATTACAGACAATTTATTCCACATTTTTCCACTATTGTGGCTCCTATCGTGGCTTTAACCAAGAAGAATGCCAATCCTAAGTCCTGGTCTCCCCAAGCGGAAGACGCATTTAAACGGCTCAAGTCTGCCTTTTCTTCTGCTCCCGTGCTCTCCAGACCTGACCCATCTAAACCCTTCCTATTGGAGGTTGATGCCTTCTCAGTGGGAGCTGGAGCAGTCCTTCTACAAAAAAATTCTTCCGGGCATGCTGTTACTTGTGGGTTTTTTTCTAGGACCTTCTCTCCGGCGGAGAGGAACTACTCCATCGGGGATCGAGAACTACTGGCCATTAAATTGGCACTTGAGGAATGGAGGCATCTGCTGGAGGGATCAAAATTTCCAGTTATCATTTACACCGATCACAAGAATCTCTCCTATCTCCAGTCTGCCCAACGGCTGAATCCTCGCCAGGCCAGGTGGTCGTTGTTCTTTGCCCGTTTTAACTTTGAAATTCATTTTCGCCCTGCCGACAAGAACATTAGGGCCGATGCTCTCTATCGTTCCTCGGATGCCTCGGAAGTAGAGGTCTCTCCGCAACACATCATTCCTCCTGACTGTCTGATCTCCACTTCTCCAGTCTCCATCAGGCAAACTCCTCCAGGGAAGACCTTCGTTTCTCCACGCCAGCGTCTCGGGATTCTCAAATGGGGACACTCCTCCCACCTCGCAGGCCATGCGGGCATCAAAAAGTCCTTGCAACTCATCTCTCATTTCTATTGGTGGCCGACTCTGGAGACGGATGTTGTTGATTTTGTGCGGGCCTGTACTGTCTGTGCCCGGGATAAGACTCCTCGCCAGAAGCCTGCTGGTCTCCTTCATCCTCTGCCTGTCCCCGAACAGCCTTGGTCTCTGATTGGTATGGACTTTATTACAGACTTACCCCCATCCCGTGGCAACACTGTTGTTTGGGTGGTCGTTGATCGATTATCCAAGATGGCACATTTTATTCCTCTTCCTGGTCTTCCTTCAGCGCCTCAGTTGGCAAAACAATTTTTTGTACACATTTTTCGTCTTCACGGTTTGCCCACGCAGATCGTCTCGGATAGAGGCGTCCAATTCGTGTCAAAATTCTGGAGGGCTCTCTGTAAACAACTCAAGATTAAATTAAACTTCTCTTCTGCTTATCATCCTCAATCCAACGGGCAAGTAGAAAGAATTAACCAGGTCCTGGGTGACTATTTACGGCATTTTGTTTCCTCCCGCCAGGATGACTGGGCAGATCTTCTACCATGGGCCGAATTCTCGTACAACTTCAGAGTCTCTGAATCTTCTGCTAAATCCCCATTTTTCGTGGTGTACGGCCGTCACCCTCTTCCCCCCCTCCCTACTCCCTTGCCCTCTGGTTTGCCCGCTGTGGATGAAGTGACTCGTGCTCTTTCCACCATATGGAAAGAGACCCAAAATTCTCTTTTACAGGCTTCATCTCGCATGAAAAAGTTTGCCGATAAGAAAAGAAGAGCTTCCCCCATTTTTGCTCCCGGAGACAAGGTATGGCTCTCCGCTAAATATGTCCGCTTCCGTGTCCCCAGTTACAAACTGGGACCACGCTATCTGGGTCCTTTCAAAATCTTGTGCCAAATTAATCCTGTCTCTTACAAACTTCTTCTTCCTCCTTCTCTTCGTATTCCCAATGCCTTTCATGTCTCTCTCCTTAAACCACTCGTCATCAACCGTTTCTCTCCCAAACTTGTTTCTCCCACTCCTGTTTCCGGCTCTTCTGACATCTTCTCCGTGAAGGAGATACTGGCCTCCAAGACGGTCAGAGGGAAAAAAAATTTTTGGGTTGATTGGGAGGGCTGTGGTCCTGAAGAGAGATCCTGGGAACCTGAGGACAACATCCTAGACAAAAGTCTGCTCCTCAGGTTCTCAGGCTCCAAGAAGAGGGGGAGACCCAAGGGGGGGGGTACTGTTACGCCGAGCGCTCCGGGTCCCCGCTCCTCCCCGGAGCGCTCGCAACATCCCCGCTACTGCAGCGCCCCGGTCAGATCTACTGACCGGGTGCGCTGCGATACCGCCCCCAGCCGGGATGCGATTCGCGATGCGAGTGGCGCCCGCTCGCGATGCGCACCCCTGCTCCCGTACCTGACTCGCTCTCCGTCGGTCCTGTCCCGGCGCGCGCGGCCCCGCTCCCTAGGGCGCGCGCGCGCCGGGTCTCTGCGATTTAAAGGGCCACTGCGCCACTGATTGGCGCAGTTGGTCTAATTAGTGTGTTCACCTGTGCACTCTCTATGTATACCTTACTTCCCCTGCACTCCCTCGCTGGATCTTGTTGCCATTGTGCCAGTGAAAGCGTTTCCTTGTGTGTTCCTAGCCTGTGTTCCAGACCTCCTGCCGTTGCCCCTGACTACGATCCTTGCTGCCTGCCCCGACCTTCTGCTACGTCCGACCTTGCTCTTGTCTACTCCCTTGTACCGCGCCTATCTTCAGCAGTCAGAGAGGTTGAGCCGTTGCTAGTGGATACGACCTGGTTACTACCGCCGCTGCAAGACCATCCCGCTTTGCGGCGGGCTCTGGTGAATACCAGTAGTAACTTAGAACCGGTCCACTAGCACGGTCCACGCCAATCCCTCTCTGGCACAGAGGATCCACCTCCTGCCAGCCGAACCGTGACAATTTCTATATATTTCTCTCAGTAGTGAGGTCCTGCTCACTATATACTGATGTTTTCTATACATTTCTATATATTCCTGTCAGTAGTGAGGCCCTGCTCACTATATACTGATGTTTTCTATATATTCCTGTCAGTAGTGAGGCCCTGCTCACTATATACTGATGTTTTCTATATATTCCTGTCAGTAGTGAGGCCCTGCTCACTATACTGATGTTTTCTATATATTCCTGTCAGTAGTGAGGCCCTGCTCTCTATATACTGATGTTTTCTATATATTCCTGTCAGTAGTGAGGCCCTGCTCACTATATACTGATGTTTTCTATATATCCCTGTCAGTAGTTAGGCCCTGCTCACTGTATACTGATGTTTTCTATATATTCCTGTCAGTAGTGAGGCTCTGCTCCCTGTATACTGATGTTTTCTATATATTCCTGTCAGTAGTGAGGCCCTGCTCACTATATACTGATGTTTTCTATATATTCCTGTCAGTAGTGAGCCTCTGCTCCCTGTATACTGATGTTTTCTATACATTTCTATATATTCCTGTCAGTAGTGAGGCCCTGCTCACTATATACTGATGTTTTCTATACATTTCTATATATTCCTGTCAGTAGTGAGGCCCTGCTCACTATATACTGATGTTTTCTATATATTCCTGTCAGTAGTGAGGTCCTGCTCACTATATACTGATGTTTTCTATATATTCCTGTCAGTAGTGAGGCCCTGCTCACTGTATACTGATGTTTTCTATATATTCCTGTCAGTAGTGAGGCTCTGCTCACTGTATACTGATGTTTTCTATATATTCCTGTCAGTAGTGAGGCTCTGCTCACTGTATACTGATGTTTTCTATATATTCCTGTCAGTAGTGAGGCTCTGCTCACTGTATACTGATGTTTTCTATATATTCCTGTCAGTAGTGAGGCCCTGCTCACTGTATACTGATGTTTTCTCTATATTCCTGTCAGTAGTGAGGCCCTGCTCACTATATACTGATGTTTTCTATATATTCCTGTCAGTAGTGAGGCCCTGCTCACTGTATACTGATGTTTTCTATACATTTCTATATATTCCTGTCAGTAGTGAGGCCCTGCTCACTGTATACTGATGTTTTCTATATATTCCTGTCAGTAGTGAGGCTCTGCTCACTGTATACTGATGTTTTCTATATATTCCTGTCAGTAGTGAGGCCCTGCTCACTGTATACTGATGTTTTCTCTATATTCCTGTCAGTAGTGAGGCCCTGCTCACTATATACTGATGTTTTCTATATATTCCTGTCAGTAGTGAGGCCCTGCTCACTGTATACTGATGTTTTCTATACATTTCTATATATTCCTGTCAGTAGTGAGGCCCTGCTTACTTTATACTGATGTTTTCTATACATTTCTATATATTCCTGTCAGTAGTGAGGCCCTGCTCACTATATACTGATGTTTTCTATATAGTCCTGTCAGTAGTGAGGCCCTGCTCACTATATACTGATGTTTTCTATATATTCCTGTCAGTAGTGAGGCCCTGCTCTCTATATACTGATGTTTTCTATATATTCCTGTCAGTAGTGAGGCCCTGCTCACTATATACTGATGTTTTCTATACATTTCTATATATTCCTGTCAGTAGTGAGGCTCTGCTCACTATATACTGATGTGTTCTATACATTTCTTTATATTCCTGTCAGTAGTGAGGCCCTGCTCACTATATACTGATGTTTTCTATATATTCCTGTCAGTAGTTAGGCCCTGCTCACTGTATACTGATGTTTTCTATATATTCCTGTCAGTAGTGAGGCTCTGCTCCCTGTATACTGATGTTTTCTATATAGTCCTGTCAGTAGTGAGGCCCTGCTCACTATATACTGATGTTTTCTATATATTCCTGTCAGTAGTGAGGCCCTGCTCACTATATACTGATGTTTTCTATATATTCCTGTCAGTAGTGAGGCCCTGCTCACTATATACTGATGTTTTCTATATATTCCTGTCAGTAGTGAGGTCCTGCTCACTATATACTGATGTTTTCTATATATTCCTGTCAGTAGTGAGGCCCTGCTCACTATATACTGATGTTTTCTATATATTCCTGTCAGTAGTGAGGCCCTGCTCACTGTATACTGATGTTTTCTATATATTCCTGTCAGTAGTGAGGCTCTGCTCACTGTATACTGATGTTTTCTATATATTCCTGTCAGTAGTGAGGCTCTGCTCACTGTATACTGATGTTTTCTATATATTCCTGTCAGTAGTGAGGCCCTGCTCACTATATACTGATGTTTTCTATATATTCCTGTCAGTAGTAAGGCCCTGCTCACTGTATACTGATGTTTTCTATACATTTCTATATATTCCTGTCAGTAGTGAGGTCCTGCTCACTGTATACTGATGTTTTCTATATATTCCTGTCAGTAGTGAGGTCCTGCTCACTATATACTGATGTTTTCTATATATTCCTGTCAGTAGTAAGGCCCTGCTCACTGTATACTGATGTTTTCTCTATATTTCTGTCAGTAGTGAGGCCCTGCTCACTATATACTGATGTTTTCTATATATTCCTGTCAGTAGTGAGGCCCTGCTCACTGTATACTGATGTTTTCTATACATTTCTATATATTCCTGTCAGTAGTGGGGTCCTGCTCACTATATACTGATGTTTTCTATACATTTCTATATATTCCTGTCAGTAGTGAGGCCCTGCTCACTATATATTGATGTGTTCTATACATTTCTATATATTCCTGTCAGTAGTGAGGCCCTGCTCACTGTATACTGATGTTTTCTATATATTCCTGTCAGTAGTGAGGCTCTGCTCACTGTATACTGATGTTTTCTATACATTTCTATATATTTCTCTCAGTAGTGAGGCCCTGCTCACTGTATACTGATGTTTTCTATATAGTCCTGTCAGTAGTGAGGCCCTGCTCACTATATATTGATGTGTTCTATACATTTCTATATATTCCTGTCAGTAGTGAGGCCCTGCTCACTGTATACTGATGTTTTCTATATAGTCCTGTCAGTAGTGAGGCCCTGCTCACTATATACTGATGTTTTCTATACATTTCTATATATTCATGTCAGTAGTGAGGCTCTGCTCACTATATACTGATGTTTTCTATACATTTCTATATATTCCTGTCAGTAGTGAGGCCCTGCTCACTGTATACTGATGTTTTCTATATAGTCCTGTCAGTAGTGAGGCCCTGCTCACTATATATTGATGTGTTCTATACATTTCTATATATTCCTGTCAGTAGTGAGGCCCTGCTCACTGTATACTGATGTTTTCTATATATTCCTGTCAGTAGTGAGGCTCTGCTCACTATATACTGATGTTTTCTATATAGTCCTGTCAGTAGTGAGGCCCTGCTCACTATATATTGATGTGTTCTATACATTTCTATATATTCCTGTCAGTAGTGAGGCTCTGCTCACTGTATACTGATGTTTTCTATATATTCCTGTCAGTAGTGAGGCCCTGCTCACTGTATACTGATGTTTTCTCTATATTCCTGCCAGTAGTGAGGCCCTGCTCACTATATACTGATGTTTTCTATATATTCCTGTCAGTAGTGAGGCCCTGCTCACTGTATACTGATGTTTTCTATACATTTCTATATATTCCTGTCAGTAGTGAGGCCCTGCTCACTATATACTGATGTTTTCTATATAGTCCTGTCAGTAGTGAGGCCCTGCTCACTATATACTGATGTTTTCTATATATTCCTGTCAGTAGTGAGGCCCTGCTCTCTATATACTGATGTTTTCTATATATTCCTGTCAGTAGTGAGGCCCTGCTCACTATATACTGATGTTTTGTATATATTTCTGTCAGTAGTTAGGCCCTGCTCACTGTATACTGATGTTTTCTATATATTCCTGTCAGTAGTGAGGCTCTGCTCCCTGTATACTGATGTTTTCTATATAGTCCTGTCAGTAGTGAGGCCCTGCTCACTATATACTGATGTTTTCTATATATTCCTGTCAGTAGTGAGGCCCTGCTCACTATATACTGATGTTTTCTATATATTCCTGTCAGTAGTGAGGCCCTGCTCACTATATACTGATGTTTTCTATATATTCCTGTCAGTAGTGAGGTCCTGCTCACTATATACTGATGTTTTCTATATATTCCTGTCAGTAGTGAGGCCCTGCTCACTATATACTGATGTTTTCTATATATTCCTGTCAGTAGTGAGGCCCTGCTCACTGTATACTGATGTTTTCTATATATTCCTGTCAGTAGTGAGGCTCTGCTCACTGTATACTGATGTTTTCTATATATTCCTGTCAGTAGTGAGGCTCTGCTCACTGTATACTGATGTTTTCTATATATTCCTGTCAGTAGTGAGGCCCTGCTCACTGTATACTGATGTTTTCTCTATATTCCTGTCAGTAGTGAGGCCCTGCTCACTATATACTGATGTTTTCTATATATTCCTGTCAGTAGTGAGGCCCTGCTCACTGTATACTGATGTTTTCTATACATTTCTATATATTCCTGTCAGTAGTGAGGCCCTGCTCACTGTATACTGATGTTTTCTATATATTCCTGTCAGTAGTGAGGTCCTGCTCACTGTATACTGATGTTTTCTATATATTCCTGTCAGTAGTGAGGTCCTGCTCACTATATACTGATGTTTTCTATATATTCCTGTCAGTAGTAAGGCCCTGCTCACTGTATACTGATGTTTTCTCTATATTCCTGTCAGTAGTGAGGCCCTGCTCACTATATACTGATGTTTTCTATATATTCCTGTCAGTAGTGAGGCCCTGCTCACTGTATACTGATGTTTTCTATACATTTCTATATATTCCTGTCAGTAGTGAGGTCCTGCTCACTATATACTGATGTTTTCTATACATTTCTATATATTCCTGTCAGTAGTGAGGCCCTGCTCACTATATATTGATGTGTTCTATACATTTCTATATATTCCTGTCAGTAGTGAGGCCCTGCTCACTGTATACTGATGTTTTCTATATATTCCTGTCAGTAGTGAGGCTCTGCTCACTGTATACTGATGTTTTCTATATATTCCTGTCAGTAGTGAGGCTCTGCTCACTGTATACTGATGTTTTCTATATATTCCTGTCAGTAGTGAGGCTCTGCTCACTGTATACTGATGTTTTCTATACATTTCTATATATTTCTCTCAGTAGTGAGGCTCTGCTCACTATATACTGATGTTTTCTATACATTTCTATATATTCATGTCAGTAGTGAGGTTCTGCTCACTATATACTGATGTTTTCTATACATTTCTATATATTCCTGTCAGTAGTGAGGCCCTGCTCACTGTATACTGATGTTTTCTATATAGTCCTGTCAGTAGTGAGGCCCTGCTCACTATATATTGATGTGTTCTATACATTTCTATATATTCCTGTCAGTAGTGAGGCTCTGCTCACTATATACTGATGTTTTCTATATAGTCCTGTCAGTAGTGAGGCCCTGCTCACTATATATTGATGTGTTCTATACATTTCTATATATTCCTGTCAGTAGTGAGGCTCTGCTCACTGTATACTGATGTTTTCTATATATTCCTGTCAGTAGTGAGGCCCTGCTCCCTGTATACTGATGTTTTCTATATATTCCTGTCAGTAGTGAGGCTCTGCTCACTATATACTGATGTTTTCTATATATTCCTGTCAGTAGTGAGGTCCTGCTCACTATATACTGATGTTTTCTATATATTCCTGTCAGTAGTGAGGCCCTGCTCACTATATACTGATGTTTTCTATATAGTCCTGTCAGTAGTGAGGCCCTGCTCACTATATATTGATGTGTTCTATACATTTCTATATATTCCTGTCAGTAGTGAGGCTCTGCTCACTATATACTGATGTTTTCTATATATTCCTGTCAGTAGTGAGGCCCTGCTCACTATATACTGATGTTTTCTATATATTCCTGTCAGTAGTGAGGTCCTGCTCACTATATACTGATGTTTTCTATATATTTCTGTCAGTAGTGAGGCTCTGCTCACTATATACTGATGTTTTCTATATAGTCCTGTCAGTAGTGAGGCCCTGCTCACTATATATTGATGTGTTCTATACATTTCTATATATTCCTGTCAGTAGTGAGGCTCTGCTCAATATATACTGATGTTTTCTATATATTCCTGTCAGTAGTGAGGCCCTGCTCACTATATACTGATGTTTTCTATATATTCCTGTCAGTAGTGAGGCCCTGCTCACTATATACTGATGTTTTCCATACATTTCTATATATTCCTGTCAGTAGTGAGGCCCCGCTCCCTGTATACTGATGTTTTCTATATATTCCTGTCAGTAGTGAGGCTCTGCTCACTGTATACTGATGTTTTCTATATATTCCTGTCAGTAGTGAGGTCCTGCTCACTGTATACTGATGTTTTCTATATATTCCTGTCAGTAGTGAGGCCCTGCTCACTGTATACTGATGTTTTCTATATATTTCTATATATTCCTCTCAGTAGTGAGGCCCTGCTCACTGTATACTGATGTTTTCTATATATTCCTGTCAGTAGGGAGGCCCTGCTCACTGTATACTGATGTTTTCTATATATTCCTGTCAGTAGTGAGGCCCTGCTCACTGTATACTGATGTTTTCTATACATTTGTATATATTCCTGTCAGTAGTGAGGCTCTGCTCACTGTATACTGATGTTTTCTATATATTCCTGTCAGTAGTGAGGCCCTGCTCACTATATACTGATGTTTTCTATACATTTCTATATATTCCTGTCAGTAGTGAGGCCCGGCTCACTATGTACTGATGTTTTCTATACATTTCTATATATTCCTGTCAGTAGTGAGGCTCTGCTCACTATATACTGATGTTTTCTATATATTCCTGTCAGTAGTGAGGCTCTGCTCACTATATACTGATGTTTTCTATATATTCCTGTCAGTAGTGAGGCCCTGCTCACTGTATACTGATGTTTTCTATATATTCCTGTCAGTAGGGAGGCCCTGCTCACTATATACTGATGTTTTTCATGTACAAGGCTTTGCTGACATTTTTTCTTTTGAGTAGACACAAGAGTGGACAAAGCCAGAAAGGTACATGAGATGGACTCCAGGCTCATGTCAGAGTCCAAACATTGGGAGAATCCAGGTAAGACAGACTCTGCTGTTACTTTAACTCCTTAACGACGCAGGACACATATTTACGTCCTGCGCCGGCTCCCGCGATATGAAGCGGGGTCGCGCCGCGATCCCGCATCATATCGCATCGGTCCCGACACTCATCAACGGCCGGGACCCGCGGCTAATACCACACATTGCCGATCGCGGCGATGTGCGGTATTAACCCTTTAGAAGCCTTTAGACCGCTTCTAAAGTGAAAGTGAAACTATCCCGGCTAGTCAGTCGGGCTGTTCGGGACCGCCACGGTGAAATCGCGGCGTCTTGAACAGCGAGCAGGACATCGGGAGGGCTCTTACCTGCCTCCTCGGCGTCCGATCCCCGAATGGCTGCTCTGTGCCTGAGATCCAGACAGGAGCAGTCAAGTGCCGATAACACAAATCGCTGCCATGGTAACCCATGGCAGGGATCTGTGCAATGAATCAAAGAGTGCAGTACTATAGCCCTCTATGAGGGCTATAACACTGCAAAAAAAATAGTGTAAAAAAAGTTAAAAAAATATGTATTAACTTTTTCCTGAACAAAAGTTCAAAACACCCCCCTTTTCCCATAATAAAAAATTAAACATGTAAATAAAAATAAATATAAACATATGTGGTATCACCGCGTGCGTAAATGTCCGAACTACAAAACTATATCATTAAATAAACCACACAGTCAATGGCGTACGCGCAAAAAAATTCCAAAGTCCAAAATAGCGTATTTTTGGTCACATTTCAAACCATAAAAAAATGAATAAAAAGTGATCAAAAAGTCTGATCAAAACAAAAATGGTACCGATAAAACCTTCAGATCACGGCGCAAAAAATGAGCCCTCACACCGTCCCGTCCCCATAAAAATAAAAAAGTTATAGGGGTCAGAAAATGACAATTTTTAACATATACATTTTACTGCTTCTAGTTATGATTTTTTTCAGAAGTACGACAAAATCAAAAGTATACAAGTAGGGTATCATTTTAACCGTATGGACCTACAGAATAAAGATAGGGTGTCATTTTGACAGAAAAATGTACTGCGTAAAAACGGGAGCCCCCAAAAGTGACAAAATAGTGTTTTTTCTTCAATTTTGTCGCACAATGATTTTTTTCCCGTTTCGCTGTACATTTTTGGGTAAAATGACTGACAATGTCATTACAAAGTAGAATTGGTGGCGCAAAAAATAAGCTGTCACATAGAATTTTAGGTGAAAAACTGAAAGAGTTATGATTTTTTTAAGGTAAGGAGGAAAAATGTCAAATGAAAAAACAGAAAAACCCTGAGTCCTTAAGGGGTTAACTATGTAAAGTCACTGGTCAGGGCCGGATTGACGTAGGGGCTGATGGAGCTGCAGCTCCAGGTCCCTACAGTAAAATAGGCCCAGCCAGCCGCCAAAAAGGCCGCCGAGGTGCGTCCCCCCTCCCTGCCACTAAACTATGCTACATGCTGCAGCAACAGGCAGGGACCTCGGGCGCGGCCCGGGCCCACCGCTGCCAGCACTATTACCTGCAAACGGCGCGGGCCCCCTTGCCACAATCACATGATGGCCGGCACCACCATCTAGTTAATTAATCAGTAATGTGCATGGGTCTGCGGCCGCCACTAAGCAGCCCGCAGGGGCCGCCATCACATTCTGGACATCCCTGTGTCCCGAAAGATCTTTTGGGGACACAAGGATGTCTCGCTACCTCTCTGCGGCGCCCCCCCCCCGCGTTAACTTTAAAAACGTAGGGGCCGCTGGGAGATAGGGCACGCAGGGACGTCACTGACGTCCCGTGCGTGCGCCCATAGCAACAGCAGAGCAGCGAGGAAGAGGACGCGCGCGCATGGTAAGGTAAGTTAAGTTGCGAATAGCAACCCCCCCCCCCGTGAGAGTCACCCCCGCCGATAGCAATGCCCCCCCCCTCGTGAGAGTCACCCCCACCGATAGCAATGCCCCCCCCCCCCCCGTGAGAGTCACCCCCGCCGATAGCAATGCCCCCCCCCTCCCCTCCCCGGTCATGCCCGCTCCGCTGTCTGACATTACCTTGTTTCTCTTCTGCAAGGTCCCGGTCGCAAATCTTCATTTCTTCTGCGACCCGCGCGGGACGCTGATGGTGACGTCACTCACAGCCGCCGCCAGGGAGAATGAGCAAGGCATGGGCCGGGAGGGTAAGTCTATGTGTATATGTATGTGTGAGTATGGGGTGGGGGGTCCTATACTTATGTGGGAGCCTCCAGCTGTTGCAATACTACAACTGCCAGCATGCCCGGAGAGCCTTTGGCTGTCTGGGCATGCTGGGAGTTGTAGTTTTGCAACAGCAGGAGGCACCTGGGTTGGCAAACACTGCCCTAGGGCCTAACCCAGTGTTTCCCAACCAGGGAGCCTCCATCTGTTGCAAAACTACAACTCCCAGCCTGCCCGGACAGCCAAAGGCTCTCTGGGCATGCTGGGAGTTTTAGTTTTGCAACAGCTGGAGGCACCCTGGTTGGGAAACACTGGTCTATGTACATGTGTGTCTGTATGTGTGTGTGTGTCAATCTGTGTGGGGGGGCCTATGCTAATGTTGGGGGGGCTTGTGCTAATGTGGGGGGGGGGGGCTATGCTAATGTTCGAGGGCCTTTAGCTGTCTGCCTATCTAATGTGGGGGAACTATACTGCACCTAATGTGGGGGAGCTATACTGCCTATCTAATGTGGGGAACTATACTGCACCTAATGTGGGGAACTATACTGCACCTAATGTGGGGGAGCTATGCTGCACCTAATGTGGGGAACTATACTGCACCTAATGTGGGAGACCTATACTGCACCTAATGTGGGGGACTATACTGCACCTAATGTGGGGGAACTATACTGCACCTAATGTGGGGGAACTATACTGCACCTAATGTGGGGGAACTATACTGCACCTAATGTGGGGGAACTATAGTGCACCTAATGTGGGGGAACTATACTGCACCTAATGTAGGGGAATTATACTGCACCTAATGTGGGGGACTATACTGCACCTAATGTGGGGGAACTATACTGCCAACCTAATGTGGGGGGAACTATACTGCACCTAATGTGGGGGAACTATACTGCACCTAATGTGGGGGAACTATACTGCACCTAATGTGGGGGAACTATACTGCACCTAATGTGGGGGAACTATACTGCACCTAATGTGGGGGAACTATACTGCACCTAATGTGGAGAGCTATAATGCACCTAATGTGGGGAACTATACTGCACCTAATGTGGGAGAACTATACTGCACCTAATGTAGGGGAATTATACTGCACCTAATGTGGGGGACTATACTGCACCTAATGTGGGGGAACTATACTGCACCTAATGTGGGGGAACTATACTGCACCTAATGTGGGGGAACTATACTGCACCTAATGTGGGGGAACTATACTGCACCTAATGTGGGGGAACTATACTGCACCTAATGTGGGGCACTATACTGCACCTAATGTGGGGGGAACTATACTGCACCTAATGTGGGGGAACTATACTGCACCTAATGTGGGGAACTATACTGCACCTAAAGTGGGGAGCTATACTGCACCTAATGTGGGGAGCTATACTGCACCTAATGTGGGGGAACTATACTGCACCTAATGTGGGGAACTATACTGCACCTAATGTGGGGAACTATACTGCACCTAATGTGGGGGAACTATACTGCACCTAATGTGGGGGAACTATACTGCACCTAATGTGGGGAACTATACTGCACCTAATGTGGGGGAACTATACTGCACCTAATGTGGGGGAATTATACTGCACCTAATGTGGGGGAACTGTACTGCACCTAATGTGGGGGAACTGTACTGCACCTAATGTGGGGGAACTGTAATGCACCTAATGTGTGGGAACTGTACTGCACCTAATGTGGAGAGCTGTACTGCACCTAATGTGGAGAACTATACTGCACCTAATGTGGGGGAACTATACTGCACCTAATGTGGGGGAACTATACTGCACCTAATGTGGGGCACTATACTGCACCTAATGTGGGGGGAACTATACTGCACCTAATGTGGGGGAACTATACTGCACCTAATGTGGGGAGCTATACTGCACCTAATGTGGGGAGCTATACTGCACCTAATGTGGGGGAACTATACTGCACCTAATGTGGGGAACTATACTGCACCTAATGTGGGGAACTATACTGCACCTAATGTGGGGAACTATACTGCACCTAATGTGGGGGAACTATACTGCACCTAATGTGGGGAACTATACTGCACCTAATGTGGGGGAACTATACTGCACCTAATGTGGGGGAACTATACTGCACCTAATGTGGGGGAACTGTACTGCACCTAATGTGGGGGAACTGTACTGCACCTAATGTGGGGGAACTGTAATGCACCTAATGTGTGGGAACTGTACTGCACCTAATGTGGAGAGCTGTACTGCACCTAATGTGGAGAGCTATACTGCATCTGATTAAGGGGGGCAGGGGACTGGTGAAGGGGGACATGGGACTGATTAAATATTTAAAAAAATATTTGTTACAAAGATTTGTTCCTCTCTGTGTATGTTTATGGTGACATATATGTGTACATGGTGAGTTTGTGGTTTTATTGTACTGGGGGTGAATCCCACAGTTGGCTGGCTGTTGGTGGGTTGGTGGTGGAAAAAGATATGGGGGGGGGGGGGCAGGTTGACACCTTGCATCGGGGCCCACAAGAGTTTAGCTACGCCCCTGATGAGGAGACTGAGGATGGGGCTGGCGGGGGGGGCGGTTGCAATGATGAGGAGACTGAAGATGGGGCTGGGGGACGGTTGCAATGATGAGGAGACTGAGGATGGGGTGGGGGGGTATGCGATGATGAGGAGGAGGGGATGCTGTGGGGTGCAATGATGAGGAGGAGGGTGGAATGATGAGGAGACTGAGGATGGGGTGTGTGTGGGGGGGTGCAATGATGATCATGAGGAGGATGGTGGAATGATGAGGAGACTGAGGATGGGGTGTTGGGGGGGATGGAATGATAATGAGGAGGAGGGGAAGCTGGGGGGCATGCAATGATGAGAAGACTGAGGATGGGGTGTGTGGGAGGGGTGCAATGATGAGGAGGAGGATGGTGGAATGATGAGGAGACTCAGGATGGGGTGTGTGGGGGGGGGGGGGGTGCGATGATGATGATGTTGAGGGTGGAATGATGAGGAGACTGAGGATGGGGTGAGGGGGGTTCAATGATGATAAGGAGTCTGAGGATGAGGTGCGGGGGGGGGGGGGGTTGCAATGATGAGACTGAGGATGGGGGGTGGGGTTTGCAATGATGAGACTGAGGATTGGGGGGGGAGGGAATAATATGGAGTGCGGGAGTGAAGAGCCAAGGATGGGTGGGGTGTATGGAGTGATGAGAATAGCGAAGATGTGGAGGAGGGGAGGGGGCATTGGGGTGATAAGCTAACCAAGCATGGGGTGGGGGTGTTGATAAGACAGGGATGGGATGAAGGGTATGCAGTGTATGGCAGTATTATATTCGGGGGGTAAAGTGTGTGGCAGTATTATATTCAGAGGGTACAGTGTGTGGCAGTATTATATTCAGAGGGTACAGTGTGTGGCAGTATTATATTCAGAGGGTACAGTGTGTGGCAGTATTATATGCAGGGGGTACAGTGTGTGGCAGCATTATATTCAGAGGGTACAATGTGTGGCAGTATTATGTTCAGACGTACAGTGTGTGGCAGTATTATATTCAGGGGTACAGTGTGTGGCAGTATTATATTCAGGGGTACAGTGTGTGGCATTAATATATTTAGAGGGTTCAGTGTGTGGCAGTATTCTATTCAGGAGGTACAGTGTATGGCAGTATTATATTGAGAAGGTACAGTATGTGGCAATAATATATTTAGAGGGTACAGTACGTGGCAGTATCATATTCAGGGGGTACAGTGTGTGGCAATAATATATTTAGAGGATACAGTGTATGGCAGTATTATATTCAGAGGGTACAGTGTGTGGCAGTATTATATTCAGAGGGTACAGTGTGTGGCAGTATTATATGCAGGGGGTACAGTGTGTGGCAGCATTATATTCAGAGGGTACAATGTGTGGCAGTATTATGTTCAGACGTACAGTGTGTGGCAGTATTATATTCAGGGGTACAGTGTGTGGCAGTATTATATTCAGGGGTACAGTGTGTGGCATTAATATATTTAGAGGGTTCAGTGTGTGGCAGTATTCTATTCAGGAGGTACAGTGTATGGCAGTATTATATTAAGAGGGTACAGTATGTGGCAATAATATATTTAGAGGGTACAGTACGTGGCAGTATCATATTCAGGGGGTACAGTGTGTGGCAATAATATATTTAGAGGATACAGTGTATGGCAGTATTATATTCAGGGGGTACAGTGTGTGGAAATAATATATTTAGAGGGTACAGTGGTAGGCAGTATTATATTCAGGGGGTACAGTGTGTTGCAATAATATATTTAGAGGGAACAGTGCGTGGCAGTATTATATTCAGGGTGTACAGTATTTGGCAGAATTATAATGTGTTATTATGAATATTGTCTTTATATAGAGGATGAGGATCTGCTGACAATGTGAGGAGCCTATGATGTCCGGGTGTCGGACTCTGCAGAGAAGATGGTGCTGGAAGAAGTCCTGGCGTCTGGACCAGATAAAGAAGGAAAGGAAAGACAACAGAGAAGACATCACTCAGGTCACTGATATAATTGTGTGTTCTCCTGACTGTCCCATCAGCTCTTACAGTCACTTGTAAGTTTCGTAGTGATGATGGGTGACAATTTACCCCATTCTGTGGCTCTGCAGCTGTTTCAAAACGGCAACTTCCTTAATTCCTGAGTCTCTTCAGACATGATGGGAGTTGCAGCTTAGCAACAGCTGGAGAGCCACTTGAACCGAGGGGATTGGTGGGGGTCCCAGCAGTCTGACCCCCACCATAAAAATGGGCATCTTATTTTAAAATGCCCGGGCCTATTTTTGGTCCCAGTCCAGCCCTGCCTGTCAGTCACTTAAATCACTGTGTATTCTCCTGACTGTGTCCCATCAGTGCTGTAGTCACTGATATCTTTGTGCGGCCGAGTAATAAAATTGCTTTGCGTTTTCATTTTATATATTATGTAAATATTTTCATAAAAAGGCCCAGAAAAATTCTCAGCACCATGCCCATGATGCTCTTAATCCGGCCCTGTCACTGGTGTCCTCAGATATCCAACTCTGCCACCATGAGTAGTCCGGCTGAGCAGAGACATTGAGGACAAGGTACCTGGAGAAGAATTGTCTCCCAAGTGTCATCACTCAGGTCTGTATCAGACGTCCTATGTGCTTTCCCTTAGATGTGCTTAGAATCTCATCTGATTATAATCACCAAACCCATGGGCCGAAGCTCGGGGTAAAAAAAAAAAAAAACCCTATTAATGCAACCCTTAAAATCAGTTTGATGTCAAAAGTACAACCATGGTTGGTGCAAGACTTTCTGGATTCCTGTCAGCCTGAGAAAGGGTTGCATGTGTTATGGACACCTATCTTCAGCAGGAGAGGTCTACCTGATTACAAGGGGGCGACCATAGAAAACCGGAAGGTTGCTAAGTTTGCTTCTCTGAATTGTAGAAACCGACCAGACATCTTGGATGCACTGACAGTATCATAGAGAGGCCTCTACATCTATCTATTTCAGCCTCCAGTCAGATCCTGATGGACAAGCCAGACGTGATCCTGATAGCCCCATACTGTCCAAGATGGGTTTTATTTCCCTCCAATTGTCAAGGAACAATTAAAGGAAACTTCCTCCCCTCAGGGACATGCTGACACAGAACGGGTCCTTCATCCACAGCCGGAGCGGTTGCCTTTTGACTGTGTGGAGTTTGAGGAGGATGGATTCCATATGATGGGCTCATTGGAGGAGGTGATATCTACTCGTCTTTAAGCCGAAATAGAATCCTTAAATGCGCTCTACTCGACACTCTAGAGAAAGTTCATGTTCTGGAGTAGGGTCTAGAAGAGGTTTGCAGTCGTATTGCATTTCCTCCAAGATGGATTTGAGAAAAGCCAGGGAGCGAATACATTGAGGGTCCATGCCACAATAAATTCCTTCACAGATAGCAGATTAGTAGTCATCCAGCCATCACTCGACTCTTAACAGCACTAAGGCAGCTCAGACCAGTCTTATGTTTTCCTCAGACCAGTCATGTGTCTGCCTCAGACCAGTCATGTGTCTTCCTCAGACCAGTCATGTGTCTTCCTCAGACCAGTCTTGTGTCTTCCTCAGACCAGTCATGTGTCTTCCTCAGACCAGTCATGTGTCTTCCTCAGACCAGTTATGTGTCTTCCTCAGACCAGTCATGTGTCTTTTTCAGACCAGTCATGTGTCTTTTTCAGACCAGTCATGTGTCTTTTTCAGACCAGTCATGTGTCTTCCTCAGACCAGTCATGTGTCTTCCTCAGACCAGTTATGTGTCTTCCTCAGACCAGTCATGTGTCTTTTTCAGACCAGTCATGTGTCTTTTTCAGACCAGTCATGTGTCTTCCTCAGACCAGTCATGTGTCTTCCTCAGACCAGTCATGTGTCTTCCTCAGACCAGTCATGTGTCTTCCTCAGACCAGTCATGTGTCTTTTTCAGACCAGTCATGTGTCTTCCTCAGACCAGTCATGTGTCGTCCTCAGACCAGTCATGTGTCTTTTTCAGACCAATCATGTGTCTTCCTCAGACTAGTCATGTGTCTTCCTCAGACCAGTCATGTGTCTTCCTCAGACCAGTCATGTGTCTTCCTCAGACCAGTTATGTGTCTTCCTCAGACCAGTCATGTGTCTTTTTCAGACCAGTCATGTGTCTTTTTCAGACCAGTCATGTGTCTTCCTCAGACCAGTCATGTGTCTTCCTCAGACCAGTCATGTGTCTTCCTCAGACCAGTCATGTGTCTTCCTCAGACCAGTCATGTGTCTTCCTCAGACCAGTCATGTGTCTTCCTCAGACCAGTCATGTGTCTTCCTCAGACCAGTCTTGTGTCTTTTTCAGACCAGTCATGTGTCTTTTTCAGACCAGTCATGTGTCTTCCTCAGACCAGTCATGTGTCTTCCTCAGACCAGTCATGTGTCTTCCTCAGACCAGTCATGTGTCTTCCTCAGACCAGTCATGTGTCTTCCTCAGACCAGTCATGTGTCTTCCTCAGACCAGTCATGTGTCTTCCTCAGACCAGTCATGTGTCTTCCTCAGACCAGTCATGTGTCTTCCTCAGACCAGTCATGTGTCTTCCTCAGACCAGTCATGTGTCTTCCTCAGACCAGTCATGTGTCTTTTTCAGACCAGTCATGTGTCTTCCTCAGACCAGTCATGTGTCTTCCTCAGACCAGTCATGTGTCTTCCTCAGACCAGTCATGTGTCTTCCTCAGACCAGTCATGTGTCTTCCTCAGACCAGTCATGTGTCTTCCTCAGACCAGTCATGTGTCTTCCTCAGACCAGTCATGTGTCTTCCTCAGACCAGTCATGTGTCTTCCTCAGACCAGTCATGTGTCTTCCTCAGACCAGTCTTGTGTCTTTTTCAGACCAGTCATGTGTCTTTTTCAGACCAGTCATGTGTCTTCCTCAGACCAGTCATGTGTCTTCCTCAGACCAGTCATGTGTCTTCCTCAGACCAGTCATGTGTCTTCCTCAGACCAGTCATGTGTCTTCCTCAGACCAGTCATGTGTCTTCCTCAGACCAGTCATGTGTCTTCCTCAGACCAGTCATGTGTCTTCCTCAGACCAGTCATGTGTCTTCCTCAGACCAGTCATGTGTCTTTTTCAGACCAGTCATGTGTCTTCCTCAGACCAGTCATGTGTCTTCCTCAGACCAGTCATGTGTCTTCCTCAGACCAGTCATGTGTCTTCCTCAGACCAGTCATGTGTCTTTTTCAGACCAGTCATGTGTCTTCCTCAGACCAGTCATGTGTCTTCCTCAGACCAGTCATGTGTCTTCCTCAGACCAGTCATGTGTCTTCCTCAGACCAGTCATGTGTCTTCCTCAGACCAGTCATGTGTCTTCCTCAGACCAGTCGTATGTCTTCCTCGCTCGTGGTGTCTAAGCCTCTGCAGTAAGTCGACCTGAAGTGATTGTCCTACAAGTTCTTTCCTGATTGCGATAACATTCGCACACAGGTTGGGATAAAATACAAGCTCTCTCCTCATGAGATCCCTTTATAAGATTTGTACCAGAGGGAGTCCTGCTGAAGGTGTCATCTGAGGTGACATCATCAGGGAATTCGCTTGCTGAAGTTCTTACTGGATCCACTGATGAGGAGGACAAGATCTTCACCATCTGGATGGGTCTACAGCACTGATCTGCTACTACAATAGAACCAAGACGTTCTGGGTGGAAGAGAATCGTCTCCTACAGTGTGGTAAAGCAAAGAAAGGTGTCTAAGGCTACCTTGGTGGAATGGCTTAAGTTTATGATTCTGGACGCCTGTAAGATCACAGGAGTTGAGCCACCAAATTCCATCATAGCTCAATCTGCACTCTAGACAACCAAATCTGAGGTCCAGCCTCTAGCACAGCGGTGCTCTATGCTGTGTTCAATTAAGTATCCCCCCTTTATGTTGCTATTCAGCTCCCTTATGTGCTGCCTGAAGACGAAATGGAAAGGGAAAATTTGTACTTACCGTAATTTTACTTTCCATGAGTCTGAAGGCAGCACATACAAACCCTCCCTATTATATGTCATCTTTTTGCATCAGAACTGAGTCTATTCAATAACACAAGTGGATGAGGTTCTGATGGATGGTTATAGCCAGGCCAGGCCTGGGGATTGTTAATTCTCTTAATTGTTTGCTAGGTGGGCGGTCCGAGGATGAACTGAAAGGAGCTATTAACCCTTCTGTGCTGCCTTCAGACTCATGGAAAGTAAAATTACGGTAAGTGCAAATTTTCCCTATAATACTGCTCCTATATACAGGAATATAACTACTATAATACTGCTCCCTATATACAAGAATATAACTGCTATAATACTGCTCCTATGTACAAGAATATAACTACTATAATACTGCCCCCTATATACAAGAATATAACTACTATAATACTGCTCCCTATATACAAGAATATAACTACTATAATACTGCTCCTATATACAAGAATATAACTGCTATAATACTGCTCCTATATACAAGAATATAACTACTATAATACTGCTCCTATATACAAGAATATAACTACTATAATACTGCTCCTATATACAAGAATATAACTACTATAATACTGCTCCTATGTACAAGAATATAACTACTATAATCCGTGGTAAGAAAATCACATCTGCACTCACATGTGATAATACTTCTTTATTTCATCATCAAGGTAAAGGGGTACAAGCCGGCCTAGGTGGGATCGGGAAAAGAGAACGCAACAGCCGAGGCTGTGCGGGTGGGCGGCAACGAGTTGGTTTTGCGGGTATTCTGCTTCCTCTGGCCTGCTAGAGGAAGCGGAATACCCTCGAAACCAACTCGTTGCCGCCCACCCGCACAGCCTCGGCTGTTGCGTTCTCTTTTCCCGATCCCACCTAGGCCGGCTTGTACCCCTTTACCTTGATGATGAAATAAAGAAGTATTATCACATGTGAGTGCAGATGTGATTTTCTTACCCGGGATTCTATTTGGATTCCTGTCTGCTCTTCACACATCTGACACCCCTGTCCTCCGGACGTTGCGCTCCCCTTCTGTGACCATTGCTACCTGCTTCCTACTACCTGTACTGACTAGTGCCATCCTACCTCTCCTCTACTGCTCCTATATACAAGAATATAAATACTGCTCCTATGTATAAGGATATTAATATAGTAAATATGACACCATTTGGTATTCTTTGCTCTGCTGTAATATGGATATAATATTTGTATATAGATAATTGGGATTTTCACCTCCATTGACATATGTTGCAGATTTCAGTCCATTATCAGTGTGACAATCCTTTATGTTGGGTGTACCTGTCATATACATTGTTCTGTCGCTCTGTAGTTATCAGTGCAGTAAAGGTCGCTGTGGTTTCTATACATCTCGTGACAATGACATGACTCACTGATCACTTTAGGGTCTCTTTTCTACTTTTTAGTTCCGGCCTCCTCCCCTGCCCAGAGCAGTGCGCCTACCCTGTGTATCTAGGGTGTGATCATCCGGCATTATAAAAGAAGAGGATACATTTAGGATACCTTTAATCCCAGGAAAGGAAAAAGACATTTAATTATTTTAAGATACTTCCCATAAACACCTTCTTTTGTGAATACAGGTTTTTCTGAATACAGGGTCATTTAGGACATAGACAACAAGATGATGTTAAATGCCTCCATCACAGTCATCAGTATAGGGACAGCCCACCTATTATTGTGGGTATTCCAGTCCATTAAGTTTTTTCAAACCAGACTAAACTCACAGTAACCATTGTTTATCCTAAGCTTTGACTATTGGAACCAATAATGGAATGCTAAAAAAAATTTCTGTCCCACTAAATGTCGCATAATGGCTGGGGGTCATATTACAAGTTTTGGTTTAGGCCTAGTTACTTTATGTTACCTCCTATTTGTATTAGATTGACTGCATCAACCGGACGGTATATATTCCCAAGATCAATTATAAAGACATTCTAAAAACTATTACAATAACACTGCTAACTACTATAATAATGCCACTTTATATACATGAATATAACTACTACAATACTGCTCCCATATACAAGAATATAACCACTATAATACTTCCCTATATACAAGAATATAACTACCATAATACTGCTCCTATATACAAGAATATAACTGCTATAATACTGTCTCCTATATACAAGAATATAACTACTATAATACTGCTCCTATATACAAGAATATAACTACTATAATACTGCTCCTATATACAAGAATATAACTACTATAATACTGCTCCTATATACAAGAATATAACTACTATAATACTGCTCCTATATACAAGAATATAACTACTATAATACTGTTCCTATATACAAGAATATAACTACTATAATACTGCTCCTATATACAAGAATATAACTACTATAATACTGCTCCTATATACAAGAATATAACTACTATAATACTGCTCCTATATACAAGAATATAACTACTATAATACTGCTCCTATATACAAGAACATAACTACTATAATACTGCTCCTATATACAAGAATATAACTACTATAATACTGCTCCAATATACAAGAATATAACTACTATAATGCTGGTCCTATATACAAGAATATAACTACTATAATACTGCTCATATATACAAGAATATAACTACTATAATACTGCTCCTATATACAAGAATATAACTACTATAATACTGCTCCAAAATACAAGAATATAACTACTATAATGCTGCTCCTATATACAAGAATATAACTACTATAATACTGCCCCTATATACAAGAATATAACTACTATAATACTGCTCCTATATACAAGAATATAACTACTATAATACTGCCCCTATATACAAGAATATAACTACTATAATACTGCTCCTATATACAAGAATATAACTACTATAATACTGCCTCCTATATACAAGGATATAACTACTATAATACTGCTCCTATATACAAGAATATACCTACCATAATACTGCTCCTATATACAAGAATATAACTACTATAATACTGCTTCCTATATACAAGAATATAACTACTATAATACTGACTCCTATATACAAGAATATAACTACTATAATACTGCTCCTATATACAAGAATATAACTACTATAATACTGCCTCCTATATACAAGAATATAACTATTATAATACTGCTCCTATATACAAGAATATAACTACTATAATACTGCCCCTATATACAAGAATATAACTACTATAATACTGCTCCTATATACAAGAATATAACTACTATAATACTGCCTCCTATATACAAGGATATAACTACTATAATACTGCTCCTATATACAAGAATATACCTACCATAATACTGCTCCTATATACAAGAATATAACTACTATAATACTGCTTCCTATATACAAGAATATAACTACTATAATACTGACTCCTATATACAAGAATATAACTACTATAATACTGCTCCTATATACAAGAATATAACTACTATAATACTGCCTCCTATATACAAGAATATAACTATTATAATACTGCTCCTATATACAAGAATATAACTACTATAATACTGACTCCTATATACAAGAATATAACTACTATAATACTGCTCCTATATACAAGAATATAACTACTATAATACTGCTCGTATATACAAGAATATATCTACTATAATACTGCTCCTATATACAAGAATATAACTACTATAATACTGCCTCCTATATACAAGAATATAACTACTATAATACTGCTCCTATATACAAGAATATAACTACTATAATACTGCCTCCTATATACAAGAATATATCTACTATAATACTGCTCCTATATACAAGAATATAACTACTATAATACTGCTCCTATGTACAAGAATATAACTACTATATTACTGTCCCAAAGTACAAGAATACTATAATGCTACCCCCTACTTACAAATATATAACTTTATTTACTGCTTAACGTATTTTTCCTCCTTTTTTTTTTTTACGTAGATAAATCTATCTTCTTGTCCAGGTTGCTGATTTCAGCCCTTATCGGTGTAATAATGCCGTATGTCAGGTGTATGTGTCATATACATTGTTCTCTTACTCTGTAGTTATCAGTGCAGTAAAGGTCGGTGTGGTTTATACATACATCTCGTGACAATGACATGACTCACTGATCACTTATATAGGGTCTCCTCTCTAGTTTTTAGATCCGGCCTCCTCCCCTGCCCAGAGCAGTGCGCTCACCCTGTGTATCTAGGGTGTGATTACCAGACAAGAGGTTACGCTTAAGATTTATATTATCCAATCAGTGAAGGACAATGAGGGAGATTTATTAAAATCTGTCCAGAGGAAAAGTTGCCCAGTTGCCCATAGCAACCAATCAGATCGCTTATTTCATTTTTGAAAAGGCCTCTGCAAAATGAAAGAAGAGATCTGATTGGTTGCTATGGGCAACGAAATGACAGGTACGCTTTAAAGGGGTATTCCAGGATTTTTTATATATTTGACTATGCTACAGGCTAAAGTTAGAGTAGTTTATAGTATAGTGTTTGCACCTATGTTTGATGTTTCGCAATTCTTATGTGATCTTTGCCCCGATGGTAATTTTTTTAGCAGCATATAAAATGAGTGTTGTCTCAGCTTTTCTTAGGTTGCATTGCGGCCCGAGACATTACATCACTAGTCAGGTGTTGAAATGAAGCGTGTCTGTGCTTCAATGGGTGGAGTAACCGCTGGGTAGGAGGGAGATCATTCTCCACAGGGCTGCACGGACTTTTTAGTTTCAAGCACAGCATGCATGGAAGGGAGCTCAGGTGTGCTGCAACGGGGAGGGGGATTGATATCTGGGAGAGAGAGAAGTCCCTTTACACTTACAAATAAGGGATCCTGGGACTTGAAGTTGGAGGGAGGGAGCTCCAACAGGAAGTAGCCATTTCACAAAAAGAAAGCAGCAGCATTATGGTAATGGTAATCTAACAACATAGTCATTTAGCCCCAAGACAAGCACAGATTCTTCCTAAGCATGTCCATTACTGTCTGGCAGGTAAGTACTAAAGTCAACTTATGGTGGATAACCCCTTTAAAGGTACCGGAATAAAACCCTCCTCTGTTCATGCGTTTGAGCTGAGTATAAGCATAGTTTTAAAAATGTAAGAATTTTCCGCAATTTTTTATACATGACGTAATTTAGTGCAATTCTTAGGTGGAGGAAGCGTCCGATCAGCATTTATCTTTACTCCACATTCCTCCGGAGGACGTCAGTGCATGTGGGTTCCTGCATTCCAAACTTCTTGCATTTCAAAGATCAGCAAAACAAGCCTGGGGCCGGGGCCCGTCGTGATGCTGCCCACAGACTGGATCGACCACTGATCTTGTAATGTTTACGGGTTATACACCAGGAAACATCGATGTGATATAACACGGGGAAGCAGAGGGGAAATTATAGGGGGTTTTCCTCCATTCCTGAAGAAGAGTAGGTCAGGCCATCACCTGAAATCCACCAGAGATACAGAAATTGTTAAATTTAAAGTGTTTCCGTGGTTTAAAAAACATTTAGCCTTATAAAAGGTGTTCCACTTTCCGAATGTTCTAATTCCCTGGAGAAGACTGGAGTGAGGCAGTACAGAGTCCAGACTCCTCTGACTTCTCTGCTGCTCGGTGAATCCAGATATTCAGACTAGTTTCATTTAGTTGGAGAACAACAATAAAAGATGACATGTAACAAATTCTTGTACATGTTCAGGTATAAGCATATACATAGGAGCAATAATATAGTAGTCATATGCTTGTACATAGGAGCAGTATTATAGTAGTCATATGCTTGTACATAGGAGCAGTATTATAGTAGTTATATTCTTGTATATAAGAGGCAGTATTATAGTATTTATATTCTTGTATATAGGAGCAGTATTATAGCAGTTATATTCTTGTACATATGGGGCAGTATTATAGTAGTTATATTCTTGTATATAGGAGCAGTATTATAGTAGTTATATTCTTGTATATAGGAGCAGTATTATAGTAGATATATTCTTGTATATAGGAGCAGTATTATAGTAGTTATATTCTTGTATATAGGAGCAGTATTATAGTAGTTATATTCTTGTATATAGGAGCAGTATTATAGTAGATATATTCTTGTATATAGGAGCAGTATTATAGTAGTTATATTTTTGTATATAGGAGCAGTATTATAGTAGTTATATTCTTGTACATAGGAACAGTATTATAGTAGTAATTTTCTTGTATATAGGAGCAGTATTATAGTAGTTATATTCTTGTATATAGGAACAGTATTATAGTAGTTATATTCTTATATATATATATATGAGACAGTATTATAGCAGTTATAGTCTTGTACATAGGAGGCAGTATTATAGTAGTTATATTCTTGCACATAGGAGGCAGTATTATAGTAGTCATATTATTGTACATAGGAGGCAGTATTATAGCAGTTATAGTCTTGTACATTTATTCTTGTACATAGGAGCAGTATTATAGTAGTTATATTCTTGTATATAGGAGCAGTATTATAGTAGTTATATTCTTGTATATAGGGGCAGTATTATAGTAGTTATATTCTTGTATATAGGAGCAGTATTATCGTAGTTATATTCTTGTACATAGGAGCGGTATTATAGTAGTTATATTCTTGTATATAGGAGCAGTATTATAGTAGTTATATTTTTGTACATAGGAGCAGTATTATAGTAGTTATATTCTTGTATATAGAAGCAGTATTATAGTAGTTATATTCCTGTATATAGGTGGCAGTATTATAGTTGTTACCCTCAATAGATCGGGTGGTGGGTGGGGGGGGGGGGCAACCCCACGGGGCTTATAGATGGCCGCTCACCTTGAGATCTATGCAAAAAAGCATATCACCCACGATATAATCTGGGTACTTTAGTGCGAGTCGCTGCTATGCCGCTGGGTTGCAGGAGGAAACAAGTCGTCCTGGGAGTCAATATTAGAAGTAGAGCAGGAAAAATCCCTCAGGTATGGCGCTACAGACTCTTGTAGACAGATGAGGCAGATGCCAAAGGTAATAGGAAGGTACTCAGCAGGACATTTTATTAAAAAAATAATAAAATGGACAAGATTACGCTTTTCGGGATCCCTCCCTTCCTCAGATCAGGATAAGGACAGTACAACAATAGCAGGTTTATATAGCCCAATAATGGGCGCCAAAAACACATGGGAGGAGTAACAATCCAAACTTGAAAATCAAAGTACAGGAACAGAAACAGCACTTACATATAATATACAGTATGAATATACATTAGGAAGCAATACAATTACAAATTGTGGTAATATAAGGTCAGGTTATGCATTTATGTTGCTAGCCATGGTCCAACACATAACCTGACCTTATATTACCACAATTTGTAATTGTATTGCTTCCTAATGTATATTCATGTCTGATTTTTTAAGAATTTATTTGGAACTTACGGTGGAAAATAACTCTTTGGTCACGTACAATCAAGCAAGATTTCTGGCTCTCACAGACCTGAAACTTCTTCTTTAAGAGTCTCCTCTTTCCTCCACTCGTTACCTGTATTAATTGCTCCTGTTTGAACTTGTTATCAGTATAAAAGACACCTGTCCACAACCTCAAACAGTCACACTCCAAACTCCACTATGGCCAAGACCAAAGAACTGTCGAAGGACACCAGAAACAAAATTGTAGACCTGCACCAGGCTGGAAAGACTGAGTCTGCAATAGGTAAGCAGCTTGGTGTGAAGAAATCAACTGTGGGAGCAATTATTAGAAAATGGAAGACATACAAGACCACTGATAATCTCCCTCGATCTGGGGCTCCAAGCAAGATCTCATCCTGTGGTGTCAAAATGATCACAAGAACGGTGAGCAAAAATCCCAGAACCACGTGGGAGGACCTAGTGAATGACCTGCAGAGAGCTGGGACCAAAGTCACAAAGCTACCATCAGTAACACACTACGCCGCCAGGGACTCAAATCATGCAGTGCCAGACGTGTCCCCCTGCTTAAGCCAGTACATGTCCAGGCCAGTCTGAAGTTTGTTAGAGAGCATTTGGATCATCCAGAAGAGGATTGGGAGAATGTCATATGGTCAGATGAAACCAAAGTAGAACTTTTTGGTAAAAACTCAACTCGTCGTGTTTGAAGGAGAAAGAATGCTGAGTTGCATCCAAGGAACACCATACCTACTGTGAAGCATGGGGGTGGAAACATCATGCTTTGCGGCTGCTTTCAGCAAAGGGACCAGGACGACTTATCTGTGTAAAGGAAAGAATGAATGGGGCCATGTATCGTGAGATTTTGAGTTAAAACCTCCTTCCATCAGCAAGGGCATTGAAGATGAAACATGGCTGAGTCTTTCAGCATGACAATGATCCCAAACACACCGCCCGGGCAATGAAGGAGTGGCTTCGTAAGAAGCATTTCAAGGTCCTGGAGTGGTCAAGATCTCAACCCCATAGAAAACCATTGGAGGGAGTTGAAAGTCCATATTGCCTAGCGACAGCCCCATAACATCACTGCTCTAGAGGAGATCTGCATGGAGGAATGGGCCAAAATACCAGCAACAGTGTGTGAAAACCTTGTGAAGACTTACAGAAAACGTTTGACCTCTGTCATTGCCAACAAAGGGTATATAACAAAGTATTGAGATAAACTTTTGTTATTGACCAAATACTTATTTTCCACCATAATTTGCAAATAAATTCTTAAAAAATCAGTCAATGTGATTTTATGGATTTTTTTTCTCATTCTGTCTCTCATAGTTGAGGTTATACCTATGATGACAATTACAGCCTCTCATCTTTATAAGTGGGAGAACTTGCACAATTGGAGGCTGACTAAATACTTTTTTGTCCCACTGTAGTTGTCATTATTATAGCGGTTGTATTCTTGTGGATAGAGTCGTAACCTGACATCTTGCATTTTATTAATTGTACACAAAATAGAACCTCTGTATTTTCTCTTTCTATATGTTTTATTACTTATTAAATAAAACTGCAAACCATTCCGGAACTATTTTACGTTGTGTAGATTCGCCGTCTGCAAACTGCATATCTGTCCTATGGAAACGCCGTGTATTACGACACAGAGCAAAATAAAAAATGTTGCGTGCAAAGTTACATTTCCTGAAAAATCGCATTGTGCCCCAAGCAAAACAAATCTAAACAAAACATTTAGATTTCATCCCCAGAGCTGCATTCGTCATGTGCACGGTTAACCCCTCCATTGCCTGCCCTGAATTAGTTAATAGAAGCGAGGCTGGCGTTGCATTATCTCACCCGGGACCCCTTATTGGAGCCAGGAAACTGATGCAATATGTCTATGTAATGCAGAGTGAGGCCATTTAATTGTCTATGGATAATACTGGCAGTCACGGCGGCCGGAGTGATGTCACCGAGCTCACACAATACTCACGGTCACACCACCTTCTCCTCTACAAATAGTGTATTATTTGCTTTATTAGTAATGTACAATTAAATCCCCTGTCGCTTCTCCAGAAGGACGCGACAACCTCAAGTGACGAACGCTTACTAAGTTCTAGGACGCGGGACAAGACTTCACGAACCCTAAAGTTTTAATGGGATTTACTTGTCCCTGTACAGTGAGGCCTGAATACCGCACAACTGTGCAATAAGGGACATCGCATCCTTTGTTTTGGCTCCTCTCTTGCTTAGCCATGGCTGGTATGTTGTTGTTTTTTTTATTTTTTTATCATTTCTTTTTTATTTATTTATTTTTAGGAAAACTATAATTTCGCTGTCCTATAGTGAAATGCTGCAGAAAAAACCCACGGTGTATCTCCCCTGTGTGAACAAACCCTAATTGTTCCTAAAGCGTACCTGTCCTATCACAGAAATAAATAATGATTCTATATGTCACTCACTAGGTCATGCAGATTCTTTACATGTCTTTTTATGTGTCTAGCTTCTGTATTTAGCTCACAAATACCACCGTTCTACTGCTCACTTATTCTGACATCCACTGCTCAGAAAGGGGCATGTTCGAGGCAAGCACTGAGGCCGCCCTCACTCACCATACAATCACTTTCTCCCGGAGTCTGCTGTGCTGTGCTCGGTCTCTTCATCCAATTGAGGCAGACTGCTCTGTAACCCCCTCCTCTCTGTTTTAATTGGATTTAGTGGTCCCTGCGCAGTGAGTCCTCCCTACCGCACAACTGTGCAATAAAGGGCAAATTGTTCCCTTTCTTGTGGCTCCTCTCTTGCATAGTCACTCGCATGGCTGGTATTATTATTTTTTATTTTTATTTTGGAAAACTATATTCTCTCTATATGCTTTTTTTTTTTTTTTTACTTAAATGCTGCAAAAAAAAAACAAAAAACGTGTATCTCCCCTGTGTGAACATTTTACCTAAAGCGTAGCTGACACATATCACAACAAAAATAATTCTTCTATATGTTACTCACTAGATTATGCAGATTCTTTACGTGTCTTTTTTATGTGTCTAGCATCTGTATTTGGCTCACAAATCCCTCTGTTCTGCTGCTCACTTATTCAGACATCGACTGCTAAGCAAGCACTGACCCCGCCTTCACTTACAATGCATCTACTTCCTCCCTGAATCTGCTGTGCTGTGCTGGGTCTTTTTATTCAATCACTGCAGGCTGCTCTGTAACAACCTCATTTCTGATTCAGTGCTGAAGTGTGATATGACAGGAGTGAGCACAGAGGAGTGCTAGCCCCGCCCTCACTTCCTGGACTTTATCCCGGCCTGTGCTTCAGCTGGGACAAAGATGATGCTGCAGCCGGACAGGATTATGTTCTGGACGGTATGAGGACCCCTAGTGGTCTTTTTTTTTATAAGCTATGATTTTATAAAAAAGAAAATGCCATTTTTTTTAAGGAAGTATTTTAGATAGGTTGACATTTTTTTCAAGATGCACAAAATATAGAAACATTTTTGAAATCTGACAGTACCCATTTAAGGGGCAACCAACAAGGCCAAAGCAAAATTAGGCGTTGGTTTTATAGTTAAAGGGGTTATCCAGGAAAAAACTTTATATATATATATATATATATATATATATATATATATATATATATATATACTATATATCAACTGGCTCCAGAGAGTTAAACAGATTTGTAAATTACTTCTATTAAAAAAATCTTAATCCTTTCAGTACTTATGAGCTGCTGAAGTTGAGTTGTTCTTTTCTGTCTAAGTGCTCTCAGTTGACACCTGTCTCGGGAACTGCCAGTATAGAAGCAAATCCCCATAGCAAACCTCTTCTACTCTGTGCAGTTCCCGAGACAAGCAGAGATGTCAGCAGAGAGCACTGTTGCCAGACAGAAAACAACAACTCAACTTCAGCAGCTGATAATTATTGGAAGGAGTAAGATTTTATTAATAGAGGTAATTTACAAATCTGTTTAACTCTCTGGAGCCAGTTGATATATATATATATATATATATATATATATATATATATATATATATATATATAAAAGTTTTTTCCTGGAATACCCAATATATAGCTTATGAAGTGTTTCCCAAACAGGGTGCCTCCAGCTGTTGCAAAACTACAACTCCCAGCATGCCCGGACAGCCGAAGGCTGTCCGGGCATGCTGGGAGTTGTAGTTTTGCAACAGCTGGAGGCACCTTGGTTGGGAAACACCGCATATAAGACTTGTAATCGATGTAAAGATTATTTCTTTGTGTTTCATTGCGATGTTCTGCAGGATTCTATGAAAATCCTACATGTATATATTTATTTATTTTTTACAAGAAAGCAGATAATTCTCTCTCCTTTGACACATGACTTTGGAGTTCAGATACATTATCAGCGCTGCCATGGGATGAATCACCCAGCACAAGAGCCGCATGTGGTTCCCACAATGCACCGCTCTATAGCTGAAGGCATGTATGGAACAGCAGTGTAATTATGTGTACACGGCCTGCGCTCCACCACCACCGCCGCCGCCGCCGCCGCCAACCGAAGGCCGGATGACATTTACAGATAATTTTACCTTTGTGAACAATGTGAATAGTTGTTTTTTTTTTTTTACATCACTCATTGATAGCCTGAGATGTGTGGGCAACAATACCTGCGCGCTCAATGTGCGTCTATGATTGTGTAAAGTTCTCGACCGTAGACCCACGCCTGCCCAAAATAACTCCAGCGCGGGGGAAGGGAGGAGGGGGGGGGGTTAAAATACACGGTGACATCGAAAAATGGTAAGTTGAGTGTCCATGGTTTCAAGATGTTGTATGTTTGATAAAGGGTTAAAATACGTAAAACAAAGGCAAGTACAATGAGCAAATGACAGATTGACACAGAGGGATGGAGGGTCCTGCCCATGAGGGCTGCATGGGGAGGATACAGCAGGTTAGGGGTGTAGGTAATGGGCTCATGGGCCTCCGGGCAAAGGTTTAGCTTGGGTTCCCCTCATGCCCCTAATAATCTGTGCCACTGTGCCCCCTAGTGACCTGTGCCACCGGACTACTGATGATATGTTCCATCATGCCACTAATGTACTGTGCCACTATGCCCTCTGATCTGTGATCATGATCTGTGCCACAGTGTTCCCTAATGATCTGTGCCATCATGCCCCTAATGATTCGTGCCACTGTGTCCCCTAGTGATCTGTGCCATCATGACCCTAGTGATCTGTGCCACAGTGCTCCCTAATGATCTGTGCCATCATGCCCCTAATGATTTGTGCTACTGTGCCCCCTTATGATCTGTGCCATCATGACCCTAGTGATCTGTGCCATCAGGACCCTAGTGATCTGTGCCATCATGACCTTAGTGATCTGTGCCATCATGACCCTAGTGATCTGTGCCATCATGACCCTAGTGATCTGTGCCATCATGACCCTAATGATCTGTGCCACCAGGTCCCTAATGAACTGTGCTTCATGTTCCTAATTATCTGGTCCACCATGCCCATATAAAGTGTACCACCATGCCCCTTGTACTCTGTGCCCTCATGCTTCTAATGATCTGTGCCCTCTTATGATCTGTGCTTCCATGCCCCAATGAGCTTTACCACGGTGCTCCTAATGATCTGTGCCACTATGTCCCTAATGATCAGGGCCATCATACCCCTAGTGATCTGTGCCACCATGCCCTTAAAATATGTGCCCCCATGCCCCTAATGTACTGTGCCGTCATGCCCATAGTGATTTGTGCCGCCATGTTCCTAATGTTAAGTGCCACTATGCTTCCAATGTACTGTGCCACCATGTTCCTAATGTTCAGTGCCACTATGCCCCCAATGTACTGTGCCACCATATTCCTAATGTTCAGTGCCACTATGCCCCCAATGTACTGTGCCACCTTGTTTCTAATGTTCAGTGCCACTATGCCTCCAATGTACTGTGCCACCATGTTCTGTATGTTCAGTGCCACTATGCCCCAAATGTACTGTGCCACCATGTTCCTAATGTTCAGTGCCACTATCCCCCCAATGTACTGTGCCACCTTGCTCCTAATGTTCAGTCCCACTATGCCCCCAATGTACTGTGCCACCATGTTCTGTATGTTCAGTGCCACTATGCCCCCAATGTACTCTGCCACCATGTTCCTAATGTTCAGTGCCACTATGCCCCCAATGTACTGTGCCACCATGTTCCTAATGTTCAGTGCCACTATGCCCCCAATGTACTGTGCCACCTTGTTCCTAATGTTCAGTGCCACTATGCCTCCAATGTACTGTGCCACCATGTTCTGTATGTTCAGTGCCACTATGCCCCCAATGTACTGTGCCACCATGTTCCTAATGTTCAGTGCCACTATGCCCCCAATGTACTGTGCCACCATGTTCCTAATGTTCAGTGCCACTATGCCCCCAATGTACTGTGCCACCTTGTTCCTAATGTTCAGTGCCACTATCCCCCCAATGTATTGTGCCACCTTGTTCCTAATGTTCAGTCCCACTATGCCCCCAATGTACTGTGCCATCATGTTCTGTTTGTTCAGTGCCACTATGCCCCCAATGTACTGTGCCACCATGTTCCTAATGTTCAGTGCCACTATGCCCCCAATATACTGTGCCACCATGTTCCTAATGTTCAGTGCCACTATCCCCCCAATGTACTGTGCCACCATGTTCCTAATGTTCAGTGCCACTATGCCCCCAATATACTGTGCCACCATGTTCCTAATGTTCAGTGCCACTATGCCCCCAATGTACTGTGCCACCATGTTCTGTATGTTCAGTGCCACTATCCCCCAATGTACTGTGCCACCATGTTCCTAATGTTCAGTGCCACTATGCCCCCAATGTACTGTGCCACCATGTTCTGTATGTTCAGTGCCACTATGCCCCCAATGTACTGTGCCACCATGTCCCTAATGTTCAGTGCCACTATGCCCCAATGTACTGTGCCACCATGTTCTTAATGTTCAGTGCCACTATGCCCCCAATGTACTGTGCCACCATGTTCTGTATGTTCAGTGCCACTACGCCCCCAATGTACTGTGCCACCATGTTCCTAATGTTCAGTGCCACTATGCCCCAATGTACTGTGCCACGGTGCCCCCTAATGAATTTCTTCCACTGCACCCCTGTATGTATGTAATAAAGACCCCATTATTGTGTATATTGATGGAATCCCAGAGTTCAGACCTGTAGATTACTTATTCATGTAATGGACAGCTATTGTTTTCGATGGGAATCCATGCTGCAGTTCACACAGTCTTCTTGACTTTACACTGTTAAAACACCAGAATAAGTGACAAGTCCCGTATTTTCGAGAATATCGCTGATTGAGCATCAAAAATGCCCTGAAATGGGCCTCACCCTGAGGATTGGATGTCAATAATGGGGTCTTGGAGGAAAACCCTTTAAGAATTATATACATGAAAGTGGAAATTCCCCTTAAAGGACACAAGCGAGACGACGGCTCTGGTCATGACTTCATCCTTATGTGATTCAATATGACTGTCCTTATCCCAAAACGTAACCCATTCACTGCTGCAACACTACATGAACCTGGGTCTATATCAATGCAAGCAAGTGAGTGGCAGCGCTAGATCCTCCCCATACAAGGCTGTAACCCCAGATCCCCATAGAAAGGATCGACAATGCCAATACTACAACTCCCAGCATGTCCAGACTAAGGTGCCCATAGATCCTCTGCCACATACAGTAGGAAGGCACCAGTATTGTACATGGCAGGTGGGGGCCTAGTACTGCTTATACATTGGGCACCTCTGGGCACCCAGTTTGATATTAGGGCCACATCCTATACTATCAGCTGTCAGGTAATAGAAGCGGAATCCTTCCTACAGAACACAATGTTACTGTGTGTGGGTGATGTGTAATGTACATAAGAGAACAAGGTGTACGTGCTGCCTGGAATAGGAGAAAGACATTTGGAGGATTAGATACAGATAGATAGATAGATAGATATGAGATAGATAGATACATATGAGATAGATAGATAGATATGAGATAGATAGATATGAGATAGATATGAGATAGATATGATATAGATAGATAGATAGATAGATAGATAGATATGAGATAGATAGATAGATAGAAATGAGATAGATATGAGATTGATAGATATGAGATAGATAGATAGATATGAGATAGATAGAAATGAGATAGATAGATAGATAGATAGATAGATATGAGATAGATAGATATGAGATAGATAGATAGATATGAGATAGATATGAGATAGATAGATAGATAGATATGAGATAGATAGATATGAGATAGATAGATATGAGGTAGATAGATAGATATGAGATAGATAGATATGAGATAGATAGAAATGAGATAGATAGATATGAGATAGATAGATATGAGATAGATAGATAGATAGATATGAGATAGATAGAAATGAGATATTCCAAAATACCAACAGAGCAGCACATCCAAAAGGGTAGATAAATAAAGCGGTGCCAGCGGCGAAATAGCCCGGTCAAGGCGGTCACACATCCAAGGTAGTAATCCGCAGCACTCCAGGAGTAGGTGCAAAAATAAAGTGCTTTATTCCATACTAATACAGAGCAACGTTTCAGCTGCCATGCAGCCTTTCTCAAGCAATGAGATAGATAGATATGAGATAGATAGATAGATATGAGATAGATAGAAATGAGATAGATAGATAGATAGATATGAGATAGATAGATAGATAGATAGATATGAGATAGATAGAAATGAGATAGATAGATAGATAGATATGAGATAGATAGATATGAGATAGATAGATATGAGATAGATAGAAATGAGCCTTAGCCAATCATAGCTCATCTGGGAGGATTATAAAATTTAACAATATCATGACAGGTACTCTTTAATGGGTTGTGCTGTTCTTGATTTTTTCTTTATATATTTTTATTTAGATAGATAACATTTATTATATCTGATCACTATAACATCAGTAAATGATCCACACGGAACATTCCTGGGCTGGATGGAATATTCTGTCTCCATGTTCCTGTGAACGATCAGCTGCTGTTTATTTTATCCACAGACTCCGGTTGCCTCCTAATCATGTCAGTAATAATATCCTCCATATCCTCTGGTTCGTCTCCGTCTTGCCGTTTCCTCTTCCGCCGCAGTCGCTGGGATTACACACATACGCTGTATGGAGCCGGGGCAGGATGAGCGCTAATTTACATTAACCCCGGAGGTTTATATCAGCTGGAATGTCTGATTGAGGAATGGCAGCCGCTGCAGCCTTATATCTATCTGAGCTGGTGGTCTGCAGCCTCCAGCTGTTGCAAAACTACAACTCCCAGCATGCCAGGACAGCTGTTGCAGTTGTAGTTTTGCAACAGCTGGAGGTCTATACTTTGGAGACCACTGCTTATACAGATCTTGAGTCTTCTACTCCAGTCACATCCAGAGCTGCTTTCATAATTCTGCCCTACAGTGATTTGCACTAGAGATGAGCGAACTTACAGTAAATTCGATTCGTCACGAACTTCTCGGCTCGGCAGTTGATGACTTATCCTACGTAAATTAGTTCAGCTTTCAGGTGCTCCGGTGGGCTGGAAAAGGTGGATACAGTCCTAGGAAAGAGTCTCCTAGGACTGTATCCACCTTTTCCAGCCCACGGGAGCACCTGAAAGCTGAACTAATTTATGCAGGAAAAGCCATCAACTGCCGAGCCGAGAAGTTTGTGACGAATCGAATTTACTGTAAGTTCGCTCATCTCTAATTTGCTCTAATAGGAGTAAAAATAAAGCAGAAAACTTTACACAGTCACTCAGTATTTAACATAACTGTAACCCAATGTTTCCCAACCAGAGTGCTGTTGCAAAACTACAACTCCCAGCATGCCCGGACAGACGAAGGCTGTCCGTGCATGCTGGGAGTTGTAGTTTTGATACACCTGGAGGCACTCTGGTTGGGAAACACTGCTATAACCTATAGACATCAAGTCCCTTCTATCCATATATTCTTCTAGGGGTCCTGTGCAGACCACCAACTCAAATAGGCTCAGGGCGACTCTGCCCCAGCGTACGGGACCAACCCAGCAAACGCCAAAGATCGAAATGGTGCCTTCCCGGGGCCCTCGCCTGGAGAAGGCGTACCGATGCCTGGGCACGCGACCTGCCTCGGCCCCCTGCGGAGAACCAGGCCTGGGGGTCTTTGACGAGCTCCCTGAGGTCTCACTGATACATGCTGGAAGTTGTAGTTTTGCAACAGCTGGAGGCACCCTGGTTGGGAAACATTGGGTTACAGCTATGTTAAATACTGAGTGACTGTGCTTTATTTTCTTCCTATTAGTGCAAATCACTGTAGAGCAGAATTATGAAAGCAGCTCTGGATGTGACTGGAGTAGAAGACTCAAGATCTGTAAAGCAGTGGTCTTCAAAGTATAGACCTCCAGCTGTTGCAAAACTACAACTGCAACGGCTGTCCGGGCATGCTGGGAGTTGTAGTTTTGCAACAGCTGAAGGAACGCTGTTTGGAAAACACTGATGTCACCCTCCCTCCTGCTGCTCCACTTCTCACTGTTGTCACTCAATCTCCAAAAGAGTGTAATAAAAAAAAAAAAAGTAAAAAAAATAATTAAAAAAATTATCCCCCAAAAATAATAAAATAATCCCCAAAAAAAAAAAAATTTTAAAAATAATTTAAAAAAATTAAAATAAAATATTCTAATAAATAAACATATTTGTCCAAACTGCTAAATTACCGAATTTCTGATTCCACACGGTAAACAGTGTAAATGCAAAAATTGCTGCATTTTATTTTGCCTGTGCTGGGAGTTGTAGTTTTGCAACAGCTGGAGTCACCCTGGTTGGGAAACACTCCTACACAGTGGTCCTTAAGCAGAAGACAAAACCCCTTAAAAAGATAAATAAAACATTTACAATGATATAATAAAATAAAAACTTGTCTTGCTACTATTTAATGTAACAAAATGTAACATTACAAAACAACAATGTAACCTTACATCCGTCTCTGAAATAACACGCCCTCTACTCCCGCCCAGCGGCCGATAGGTGTAATTGCATCCTGACATTACAAGTTCTCACAGATGGAGCTGAGTTTGCATTTGACATTTCCTAGACCAGTCTTCTCTTTTGCAAAACTACCACTCCCAGCATGTCCTGATAGTTGCTGTTAGGGCATACTGGGGGTTGTAGTTTTGCACTAACTTCAGTTCCACTGAAGTCCATCACAGCCACAGTCCTTGTTGGATCTATCTGACTTGCAGTTCTATACATTGGGCCAAATACACATTCAGCTCTGCTGCAACTCTGAATATTTTAATGCAATGCAGGAGAGCTGACTTTGTCATTTGGCAGACTCAGCACTACCTTCAGTCCATCCATACAGTGCAAAGCATCTGCCAGGACAATGTTTCCCCAACCAGCTGTTGCAAAAACTACAACTCCCAGCATGACCTGGCAGCCAATGTGAGGGCATAATGGGAATTGTAGTGTTGCACTAGCTTCAGTTCCATCAAACTCCATCAGGTTGCATTGCAATAGCTAGAGAGTCACAGTCCTTACCTGATCAATCTGACCTGCAGTCCTATGCATTTGCACATTCGGCTCTGCCACCACTTTAAATGTTGCAGCAGTATTTTATTGCAATGTAGGAGAGCTGACTTTGTCATTTGGCACACACATCACTGTACTCAATTGACGCACACTGTGCAATGCATCTGCCAGGCCAGTGTTTTCCCAAACAGGGTGCCTCCAGCTGTTGCAAAACTAAAATTCCCAGCATGCCCGGACAGCCGAAGGCTGTCCGGGCATGCTGGGAGTTGTAGTTTTGCAACAGCTGGAGGCACACTGGTTGGGAAAGACTGCTCTAGAGCTATAATGAGGCTGGGAGTTGTAGTTTTGCAACAGCTGGAGACACACTGGTTGGGAAAGACTGCTCAAGAGCTACAATGAGGCTGGGAGTTGTAGTTTTGCAACAGCTGGAGGCACCCTGGTTGGGAAAGACTGCTCTAGAGCTACAATGAGGCTGGGAGTTGTCGTTTTGCAACAGCTGGAGCAAGCACTGGGCATGCTGGGAGTTGTAGTTTTGCAACAGCTGGAGGCACACTGGTTGGGAAAGACTGCTCTAGAGCTACAATGAGGCTGGGAGTTGTAGTTTTGCAACAGCTGGAGGCACACTGCTTGGGAAAGACTGCTCTAGAACTACAATGAGGCTGGGAGTTGTAATTTTGCCACAGCTGGAGGCACACTGGTTGGGAAAGACTTCTCTAGAGCTACAATGAGGCTGGGAGTTGTAGTTTTGCAACAGCTGGAGGCACACTGCTTGGGAAAGACTGCTCTAGAACTACAATGAGGCTGGGAGTTGTAATTTTGCCACAGCTGGAGGCACACTGGTTGGGAAAGACTTCTCTAGAGCTACAATGAGGCTGGGAGTTGTAGTTTTGCAACAGCTGGAGGCACACTGGTTGGGAAAGACTGCTCTAGAGCTACAATGAGGCTGGGAGTTGTAGTTTTGCAACAGCTGGAGGCACACTGGTTGGGAAAGACTGCTCTAGAGCTAAAATGAGGCTGCTCTAGAGTTACAATGAGGCTGGGAGTTGTAGTTTTGCAACAGCTGGAGGCACACTGGTTGAGGATACTGCTCTAGAGCTACATAATGAAGCTGCTCTAGAGCTACAATGAGGCTGGGAGTTGTAGTTTTGCAACAGCCGGAGGCACACTGGTCGGGAAAGACTGCTCTAGAGCTACAATGAGGTTGGTCAAGAGCTACAATGAGGCTGGGAGTTGTAGTTTTGCAACAGCTGGAGGCACACTGGTTGAGGATACTGCTCTAGAGCTACAATGAAGCTGTTCTAGAGCTACAATGAGGCTGCGAGTTGTTGTTTTTTGCAACAGCTGGAGGCACTCTTCTTGAGAAACCCTGTTCCAGGCTATCAGTCAGGGGCTGCATGATGAAAATGAAGGCAACTCAGTCCCAGGCAGTGAAGAGCCAGGAGGAATGATGCAACCAGAGGAATGAGCTTGGTCTCCTCCTCTTTCCATGACTGTAATGTGATTATGAATGTGTTGCACAAGCCCTGGAGGTGGGTCCCCTTACAATACACACACAGTGTGTCACAGGGGGTGAGTCACCCAGGAGGAGGGTGCTGGGAGCTGTGTGTGTGATAGTCAGTGTGATCCTGAAGCAGATGCAGTCAGGAGCTCACCCAGGCTGCACAGCCCATAGGAAAGACTGTGCAGGGAGCTGCAGGACCCTGGATGCCTAGAGTGCGCCCCTTGCTGCTGCCCTCCTCGGCTTGGACCTTTGCCCTCTTGCTGGATGCTTACTTCTGGTTCTTCTTAGGGCTCTTTGTTCTTTTGCATCACTCATGATTGCCAACGTGCAGAGGCAGAGCCGGCTGGGGGCCCCCCGACTGGGCACCTGCAGGGCGCCCCCCAAAAGGCTGGAGAGCGATGAGCCACCTGCCAAGTGCGCCCGGCTCAGTGAGTCCCCCCCGGACAGTGGACTGCTGCCCTCCCCGGGCTCCCCCCAGCCCCCATCCCTGCACAGCGCTTCACCCCAACACCAAGGACCTACCTGTATAGGGAACTACCTGCTGCTACCTGCTGGGGACCGGGAGAACGTGTCCAGAGCCCTCAACCTGCACACTGGAGAAGAGCTGCAGTGCAAGGTGAGCCCAGGACACTGTGTGATGCCAGGAGGGGCAGGATGCCAACTGTGCCCTCACTGCTTGCTCTCGATGTGCCCAGAACTTGGGGAGACCTCAGTGTGTTGTTTGCTGGGGGCCCCAAGCTCATTGTGCTTTGTAGGACCTGAGGTTTTGGGGTTCTGTAGTTCAGGGGTACTCAATCTATTGGCTCCAGGGAAGACCCAAGAAAAAGGGTGATCTTCAACCTGGTGTCTCATGGAAGCCCCAAGGCAGAAGGACCCCTATACTGTTATCTATGGGGTCCCATGGAAGCCCCAAGGCAGAAGGATCCCTATACTGTTATCTATGGGGTCCCATGGAAGCCCCAAGGCAGAAGGACCCCTATACTGTTATCTATGGGGTCCCATGGAAGCCCCAAGGCAGAAGGACCCCTATACTGTTATCTATGGGGTCCCATGGAAGCCCCAAGGCAGAAGGACCCCTATACTGTTATCTATGGGGTCCCATGGAAGCCCCAAGGCAGAAGGACCCCTATACTGTTATCTATGGGGTCCCATGGAAGCCCCAAGGCAGAAGAACCCCTATACTGTTATCTATGGGGTCCCATGGAAGCCCCAAGGCAGAAGGACCCCTATACTGTTATCTATTTAGTCTCATGGAAGCCCCAAGGCAGAAGGACCCCTATACTGTTATCTATTTGGTCTCATGGAAGCCCCAAGGCAGAAGGACCCCTATACTGTTATATTTGGGGTCCCATGGAAGCCCCAAGGCAGAAGGACACCTATACTGTTATCTATGGGGTCCCATGGAAGCCCCAAGGCAGAAGGACCCCTATACTGTTATCATTGGGGTCTCATGGAAGCCCCAAGGCAGAAGGACCCCTATACTGTTATATTTTGGGTCCCATGGAAGCCCCAAGGCAGAAGGACACCTATACTGTTATCTTTAGGTTCCCATGGTAAGCCCCAAGGCAGGGGTACCCCTATACTGTTATCTTTGGGGTGTCATGGAAGCCCCAAGGCAGAAGGACAGCTGTGCAAGGTCTGGGGTGACCTCAATCTATTATCTTTAGAGTTTTATGGGGAATGCAAGTTCTGGGGTTCATTCAGTCTGTTGTCTATAGAGTTCTAAGGTCGGGGAGGACCTGAATACAGTGTTTTGTTCTTTCAGTCTCATTGGAACCATAAGGTTGGAGAATGCAGAGTCTCGTAGGGAATGCTAGGTCTGGGGTCCCTTAGCCTTTTATCTTTATAGTCTTATGGGGGATTCAAGGTCTGGGGTGCCCTCAGTCTGTTGTCTTCAGGGTTTCATGGCATATGCAAGGTCTGGGGTGCTCTCAGCCTATTATCTTTAGGGTCTCATGAGGTATGCAAGGTCTGGGGTGCTCTCAGTCTATTATCTTAAGGGTCTCATGAAGTATGCAAGGTCTGGGGTGCTCTCAGTCTATTATCTTTAGGGTCTCATGAGGTATGCAAGGTCTGGGGTGCTCTCAGCCTATGATCTTTAGGGTCTCATGAGGTATGCAAGGTCTGGGGGGCTCTCAGCCTATTATCTTTAGGGTCTCATGAGGTATGCAAGGTCTGGGTGGCTCTCATTCTATTATCTTTAAGGTCTCATGAGGTATGCAAGGTCTGGGGTGCTCTCAGCCTATTATCTTTAGGGTTTCATGAGGTATGCAAGGTCTGGGGGGCTCTCAGTCTATTATCTTTAGGGTCTCATGAGGTATGCAAGGTCTGGGGTGCCCTCAGCCTATTATCTTTAGGGTCTCATGAGGTATGCAAGGTCTGGGGTGCTCTTGGTCTATTATCTTTAGGGTCTCATGAGGTATGCAAGGTCTGGGGGGCTCTTGGTCTATTATCTTTAGGGTCTCATGAGGTATGCAAGGTCTGGGGTGCCCACAGCCTGTTGTCTTATGGGAAGCATAAGGAAGCCTTGTGCCCTCAGTGTGTTGTCTGCAGTATTCCTAGGGGAACCTAAACGGAAAAGAACTTCCAGCATGTAGATGTCTCTATGGTCTCTCAGGAACCCTAACAGCTGTTGTGAGGACACCTTATGGGACTGGTGACCAGGCAATCCTGTCCTGCTTTTTATTTATGTTATATTATCCTGAGATCCCGGGTGAGATCTGTACTTAGTCTGAGCTTATTGTATTGTCTGATGTAGACAGCAGACCTCATTCCGGTGGTCTCCAGGGGCCATCACTCTGCTTCCTGCACTGCCTCAGGGGTACCCAGCTTCATGTTCCATGTGGTGTCCCTGGGGGGATGTGTGGGTTCTCTTCCTTCTCTCCCACTATTTCCTTTTGCAATTTCTGGAGATGTAGACCCCCTTTGACTATTTGAACTGCCACCTCCAGCGAGTGCTGCCGCTGCCACCTGACTGTGCCCTTTGTTGGCATGGCCTAGTTTCAGTGTTGACTGTGTACACAGCGCTGTCACCTCATCTGCCCTTCTCTGGAGTGAAGTTGGTTTGTCATGACATTTATGAAGAATCTTAAGACGAAGGGTCTCGTTCTGCCCCTAGGATCCCTTACACCGGTGGTCTCCAAACTGTGGACCACCAGATGTTGCAAAAGTACAACTCCCAGCATGCCCGGACAGCCAACGGCTGTCCGGGCATGCTGGGAGTTATACTTTTGCAGCATTTGGAGGTCCATAGTTTGGAGACCACTGCCCTATAGCTACTCTGACTACGACTACGACAACTAATTAAAGGGTGTAATGACCCCTGAATAGTGACTAGATGCAGTTACTGTACCTATGCTAGGAGATGTAGTTTTGCAACATCTGGGGGTCCGCAGTTTGGAGACCACTGCCCTAAAGCTACTCTGACTACGAGAGTGTAATGACACATGAATAGTGACTATTTGCAGTTACTGTACCTATGCTAGAAGTTGTAGTTTTGCAACATCTGGAGGTCCTCAGTTTGGAGACCACTGTCCTATAGCTACTCTGACTACGACTACGAATTAAAGGGTGTAATGACATATAAATGGTGGCTAGATGCGGTTACTGTATCTAAGCTGGGAGTTGCAGTTTTGCAACATCTGGAGGTCCACAGTTTGAAGACCGCTGTCCTAAAGCTACTCTGACTACGACTTAAAGGGCGTAATGACGTATGAATAGTGACTATTTGCAGTTACTGTACCTATGCTGGGAGTTGTAGTTTTTTTTTTCAACATCTGGAGGTCCGTAGTTTGGAGACCACTGCCCTATAGCTACTCTGACTACGACTACCAATTAAAGGGTGTAATGACATATAAATGGTGACTAGATGCAGTTACTGTACCTATGCTGGGAGATGTAGTGATGTCGTTTTGCAACATCTGGAGGTCCACAGTTTGGAGACCACTGCCCTAAAGCTACTCTGACTACGAGAGTATAATGACACATGAATTGTGACTATTTGCAGTTACTGTACCTATATTAGGAGTTGTAGTTTTGCACCATCTGGAGGTCCTCAGTTTGAAGACCACTGTCCTAAAGCTACTCTGACTACGATTTAAAGGGTATAATGATATATGAATAGTGACTATTTGCAGTTACTGTACCTATGCTTGGAGTTGTAGTTTTGCAACATCTGGAGGTCTGCAGTTTGGAGACCACTGTCCTATAGCTACTCTGACTACGACTACGAATTAAAGGGTATAATGACATATAAATGGTGACTAGATGCAGTTACTGTATCTAAGCTGGGAGTTGAAGTTTTGCAACATCTGGAGGTCCGCAGTATGAAGACCACTGTCCTAATGCTACTCTGTCTACGACTTAAAGGGTATAATGACATATGAATAGTGACTATTTGCAGTTACTGTACCTATGCTGGGAGTTGTAGTTTTTTTTTCAACATCTGGAGGTCCGCAGTTTGGAGACCACTTCCTTCCACTATACCTTGATGGCCCTGTAAGCCTCTGTGCACGGATGGTTAATCATTGCACACGGTTGGGTGAACCTTCCATGTGATGTTCGCCCGTTTCCCTCATACATCGGATCTGACACAATCACATTCTTGGGCTGACGTCCCATTTCGCTGATTTTTAATTGGAGCCGACAAGTTACGTCAATGCTGATCCCCCCCCCCCCTCCGGTAACCTTAATCCGGCCCTCTGAGTGACAGCGCAACGCGCGGACACACGGCTTTGTCTGATGCCTCATTAGATACTGAGAACATGGTTTTTTGGGGGGGGGCAATTCGTGCTCGATCAGAATGTGAATGAATGGGGGGAGGGTGTCCTTGAGGTTGGTGCACCTCCCTAAATTTTTGTCTTCTTTTCGGCAGGTGTTCCCCTTAACGCACTACCAGAAAAAGATCCAGCCTTACATCCATCTGCCCTGGCACCGGCACATCACCGGCATCGTGGAGATCATCCAAGGCGAGAGCAAGGCCTACGTCTTCTTTGAGAAGGAATTCGGGGACATGCACTCGTACGTGAGGAGCTGCAAGAGGCTGGGCGAGGAGGAGGCGGCCAAGTTGTTCAAGCAGATCATCGGCGCCGTGTCCCACTGCCACCGCTCGTCCATCGTCCTGGGGGACCTCAAGCTTAGGAAGTTCGTCTTCTCCGACAAAGAAAGGTGAGACCTTGGCGTGGGATCCTAAGTGTCCCGTGTCTCTCTATTGCTCAATATTACGGTTTGTCTGGTTACCGGAAAGTGCGGGTAGGAATCAACTGGTGCCAGAAAGTTAAACAGATTTGTAAATTACTTCTATTTCAAAATCTTAATCCTTCCAGTACTTACCAGCTGCTGAAGTTGAGTTGTTCTTTTCTGTTTGAAAACAGTGCTCTCTGCTGACACCTCTGTCTGTCTCAGGAACTGTCCAGGGTAGAAGCAAATCCCCATAGCAAACCTCTCCTGCTCTGGACAGTTCCTGACATGGACAGAGGTGTCAGCAGAGAACACTGTGGTCAGACAGAAAGGAACAACTCAACTTCCTCTGGAGCACACAGCAGCTGATAAGTACTGGAAGGATTAAGATTTTTAATAGAAGTAATTTACAAATCTGTTTAACTTTCTGGCACCAGTTAATTTAAAAAAAATAAATAAAAAAAATGTTTTCCAGTGGAGTACCCCTTTTTATCTGCCCCCGCCCCCTTCCCGTATTGCTTCCAAATATTAGTATTTCCATCGGCGTCTGTTTGCTCTGTCTGTTTACGCTCATACCGCTGCGGCGCAGGAGAAACAAGCAGATGTAGTTTTCCCTGAAACGTTCTAGATGTAGCAGAGCTGAATTTGCTATTGTAATTTAAAAAAATTATGAGATAGGTTTCCCTGCACAAAAAAAACTACAAATCCCAGCATGCCCATACAGCCAAAGGGTTGTGTCTCCTGCTAAGGACCACTGTATAGCAGTGTTTTACTACCAGGGTGCCTCCAGCTGTTGCAAGACGACAACTCCCAGTGTAATGTTAGGAGTTGTAGTTTTGCAACAGTATCAACACTGCTATATCTGTGTACGAACATCACTTTAAAACAGCATGCTGGGAGTTGTAGTTTTGCAACTTGTCTGCATCTAATCCTGGCTGGGGGGGGGGGGGAAGTGGTCATAGCGGACTAAAAATAAAATATAGAGTCAATCGGTATGGATTGAGAGTAGAGATGTAGCAGAGCTGAGTTTGTTGTTTTGCAATATTCTATATTTTTTTTTTATAATTTAATTAAAAAAAATATAATTCTAATAAAGAATAAACAAATAATTATTAGAGATGTAGGAGGCTGAGTATGTTGTTTCGAATGATTCTTTATTTATTTTTTTATTGAATAAAACATTTTTTTAAAATAATTTTTATATAATTCTTATGAAGAATTAAAAGAAGAAAAAAAAAGAGTAGAAATGTAGTAGAGCTGAGTTTGTTAATTTGCACGATTCTTTCTTTTTTGTTATAATTTAATATATTTTATTTTTTTATATTATTTATTTATTTTATTTATCATACACATTTTTCAATATATAAATAAATTTAAAAGAAAAGTAGAGATGTAGCAGAGCTGAGTTTGTTATTTTGCACGATTCTATATTTTTTTTATAATTTAATTAAAAAAATATATAATTCTAATAAAGAATAAAAAAATAATTATTAGAGATGTAGGAGGCTGAGTATGTTGTTTCAAACGATTCTTTATTTTTTTTTTTATTAAATAAAACATTTTTTTATAATTCTTATATAATTCTTATAAAGAATTAAAAGAAGAAAACAAAGAGTAGAAATGTAGCAGAGCTGAGTTTGTTGGTTTGCACGATTCTTAATATTTTTTTTATAATTTAATATATTTTATATTCATAATTTTTTTTTAAATAAATAAAAAAAAATAGTAGAGATGTAGCAGAGCCGATTTTGTTGTTTTGCATGATTCTTTATCTTTTTATAATTTAATATATTTAATATATTTTACTATCATAAAACATTTTTAATAAATAAATAAAAATAGTAGAGATATAGTAGTGTTGAGTTTGTTGATTTGCACGATTCTTTTTTTTATAATTTAATATATTTTATTATCATAAATTTTTTTTAAATATATAAATAAAAAAATAAAAAAGTAGAGATGTAGCAGAGCTGAGTTTGTTGTTTTCCATGATTCTTTATCTTTTTATAATTTAATATATTTTATCATAAAATGTTTTAAAATAAATAAATAAAAATAGTAGAGATGTAGCAGAGCTGAGTTTGTTGTTTTGCATGATTCTTTATCTTTTTATAATTTAATAGATTTCATATATTTTAGTATGATTTTTTTATAATAAATAAAAAAAAAATAGTAGAGATGTAGTAGAGCTGACTTTGTTGTTTTGCACGATTTTTTTGTAAGTGCATTCCGCCTATTGCTGCACTGCAGATAAAAAGGTCTGCTCTGCTACATCTACATGCATATTGGAGCAAAATTTGGGACAACAATGGGAACAAGACTGGTGCCCCAGGTTATAGTTGTTTGCCCACACTGGCCCATTGGCGTAGCTATAGGGGGTGCAGAGGTAGCAGTTGCATCGGGGGCCCTAGTGCCTAAGGAGGTCCTAAGCCACATCTGCCACATTAGAAACTAGTATTATAATGGGCACATGGGGCCCGTTTGAAGATTTCCCATAGGGGGCCCAGAAGCTACAAGTTACGCTTCTGCACCGGCCCATTGCTCATCGTCATGTTACATCCAGACGTCTTATATGGGCGCAAAAGAGCGCTGATATATGGCGGAAGGTATGAAATTCTCAGGCCAAACAGGCATAACATTCTGCTCATGGTGTTCCATTTGGGATATTCACCCACGTCATGTCTCTGGTATGTAAACTGATGTTACAGGGGAGCCATGCCAAGAGCGAGCGGAGGAGAAGAAGGGGGTAGACTTTGTGGTCACGGTGGTGATTTTAGAAGTCGGTTATAGACGTTTTGCCAGATGTATTTTTAAATGTTACTTTTTATTTATATCCGGCGGAGAGGAAAAGGCTGCGAGTCGTACAGCGCCGGCTGAGATTATAAAGCAAAAGTTATTTTTAAAAAAAATTCCAAAAAATTGCAGACATGAGAGTGTTAAAGTGAAATGATGCGGTAGGAAATTTTTGTATATCACCAGCACAGGTGCTCAGGTTTTTTCGGTGTGATACCCGTCACTTGCTGCCAGACTGCCGAGGCCCCTTGAGTCATTTTTTCCGTCCTCTCGATCGTAGCTATAACAAGAGTTCACCATGAGGACAGGACCAGGAACACTTTACAGGGTGAAATGAGCCTCTGGCGTCACCCGTCTTTTTTTAAATAGCCCTGGTTGACCGATGCCCTTTTATCTCAAGTTGCCTAAATTTTTTGGCCTTGACAGCCTAGAGTTCTGACGTGGGAAGGTCACATCTGTGGACTTTCATGGTCCATCGGTGCTCGTCCATCAACTCATAAAGCAAAAAGTTGAAGGGTCCACCAGGAGCTGGGCTTAAAGGGGTACTCCACCCCTAGACATCTTATCCCCAACCAAAGGTTAGGGGATAAGATGTCTGATCGCGGGGGGGGGGGTGTCCTACCACTGGGGACCGCCGTGATCTCCCTGCTGCACCCGGCGTTTGTTTAGATCGTCGGGTGCAGCACCGGAGTCTCGTGACATCACAGCCACGCCCCGCTCGTATCATCACGGTCACGCCCCTTCAATGCAAGTCTATGGGAGGGGGCGTGATAGGGGATAAGATGTCTAGGGGCTGAATACCCCTTTAAGTCCTGCAGGAACGCATGGGAAAGGAGTTCCTCCACTTTTTCCACAACATGAACACCATTCCCATTAGCAGGAGTCCTGCAGGAAATCTTGGTTGAGGTCCCACACTTCTTTTTTCCCAGGACTTGACCCCAGACCAGGAGGCTTTGGTGGCCTCACATTGGGTTGGTGCGTTTGATAGAACATTAATTTGTGGTCATTTGATGGAACATTTTTTGATGTTTTTGCTTTTCTCTTTTTTGTCTCCTAGGAACCAGCTCAGACTGGAAAGCTTGGAGGACGCTCACATCATAAAAGGGGAGGACGACGCTCTGTCGGACAAACACGGCTGCCCGGCCTACGTGAGTCCGGAGATCCTGAACACCACGGGGTCCTATTCGGGGAGATCGGCCGACGTTTGGAGCTTGGGGGTCATGCTCTTCACTCTGCTGGTGGGACGCTACCCTTTCCACGACTCGGACCCTAGTTCCCTCTTTTCAAAAATTCGACGCGGACAGTTCTGCATCCCGGACCACGTATCTCCGAAAGCCAGGTGCCTTATACGAAGCCTTTTGAGGAAGGAACCTTCAGAAAGACTCACGGCGGATGAGATTTTATTACATCCATGGTTCGAGGCGGCCATGCACCCCAGTTTAGCGGACCAGGCACCGAGTAACAACGACCAACTAGTACC